>NW_025778076.1:0-77857 GCF_021130785.1 Homalodisca vitripennis
CACTATTCTTTCATCCATCCTTATAGGATGGTAGGTGGAAACTGGTTTCTTTTCTGACAACATCTCTAAAGATAATCAGGATGACTGCCAGGCAATCTGTGGATCTAACCCTAGGAATAGCTTTCGGCACTGTGGATTTTTAGTTTTTGATTTTATGGCTTTGCTTTTATTTATATATATATATATATATATATATATATATAGTATATATGTTTTATTTTTATTATGTTCTTTTATTTATATGTTTGTAATTTCCTGAAGACGGCTTAAGCCGAAATATATAAACTGTTAATACCATTTGAAGATTTCTTATTGAAAGATTAATATATATATATATATTTATGTATTATTTTAAGAACAGTTGTCATTTTTGGTTTTAATTGCAGTAATTTTAAAGAGTGGAATGATGTTTTAGGGCGGATCATTAAGTACTGACTTTGACAGAAGAATCTTCCTTGATGAGGCTCTTTCCTTCAGAACAGTTTTTTTTAATAAACAATTCAAAAACAATGATGTACGGTACGTGTCATCTTTGTTTCACAAGCAGTCACGTTTTTAGCCTTGAAAATAAATAAGTAAATATTATTGTTTTGTTGTAATTATGTATAATATTTTAATTTGTAAATTATATTAATATTTATACATTAATTTCTAAGATTGAAAACTAGCCAATCCATATTGTTCTTTGAAATATCTATTATGTTATTTGATCCGACATTTTGCTTTCAGTCCTTTGGATGGTCATAAATATTGATGATTCCAAATCATTCGCTAATCATCATCCGTCTGTGTTGGTGGCTGCATACTATACCGCAACCAAAATATAAAAAAGCAAAATAGCTTAACATTTTAATACTTTTTACTATTGTGAAGGATAAACATGTCTGACAGCTTGTGACACAAATAACACGTGTACATTGCCTTTGTACTTGCAGCTGGCCAATACTCAAATACCTTACACATGATTGTAATTTGTTTGAATTAATTTGGAACAATTATGTCTAATGAAATAACATTATAGATTATGTGTGAACCCCAGCTGTGCTGTTTCAGTGTTGTGTCCTTTATTTTAATTTAAAATGTAGTTTTTTTTTTACCCAATTAGTGGTTAAAACTATATAAAACAGTTCTTAAAACATTTTTGTTCATAATTTACATAAAAATGTTTAGATTTTTTTCGTAATCTTTTTTTTTCCAGTACTTTTCCTACAACTAACCTTACCCGTTAACTTTAATTGTTTTTCAGTGTTTGTTTACTATTAGTAGTTTTTCAAGTGAGAAGGTAATGGACAACTTAAAATTTGCCCCTTCAAACAACTCAAACTGTTTGGATTTTGATACCATAACTAATGATCACAATTATTGTTCTAATAAGCAAACAATGAACATCATTTTAGGAAAAACTATTTCTAATGACGATGTCAATAATCAAAACGAGTGGCAAATCGAAACAACTAGAAACAAAAGACATTTGTCAACAGCCAACGTTTCAGATGTTAAGAAACCTTGTAGACCTACAGAGTACGTTGCAAAAACTGCTAGACCTATTGAATTGCACAACAGATTTGAAATGCTGAGTAACGCCAACCTTGGCTCTGAAGAAGAAACGATGAATGACGACAAATGTAGGACGAAGGTGAGGCCTCCACCTATATTTGTCCCCAACATTGTCAACATAAGTAAAATGATGGTAAACATTGAACAAGTAATTAAAAAAGAGTCATATTCATTTAAATGCATAGCTAGAGATAAAGTAAAAATTAACACTGATACTATTGAAGCCTACCGCGCATTAGTCAAACATTTAACTAACATGAAAGTAACATGGAAGTAAACTTCCATACATACCAAATAAAGGGTGACAGAGCTTATAGAGTAGTGCTTAAGAAATATGCACTTCTCTACGGAACCCCAGGAAATTAAAAACAGCTATAGAAGCTTATAACCACAAAGTTAGGAATGTGTCGAACCTTAGAAGTAGCAAATCTAAAGATCCACTGTCAATTTTTTTTTGTTAGACTTAGAGCCAGCATCAAACAACAAAGACATTTTTAAAATTGAATTCCTACTAAATGCCAAAATTGTACTTGAGCCCCCTTACAAACGTAATGATGTGGTGCAGTGCAAAAAGTGTCAAAGATATGGGCACACAAAGGCTTACTGCTGGTACCAAAACCGCTGTGTAAAATGCGGCTCAGATCATGATACTAGCAGCTGTAATAAATTCTGTAAATGTTCCTCCCAAATGTGTATTATGTGGTGGTGAGCACCCAGCCAACTATAAAGGTTGCTCTATTTACAAAGATATTAAGAAAAAGGCTTTTTTCCACCTCTAAGACCAGCGTTAAAAAAAGACACTCCTCCTCCAGTGCAAGATCGAGAAGTAGATAGACCTATATCTGTTCGTACTCAAAATTCAACAGGTAATCAGTCTCAACCAGTATCACCAACCTTATCTTATGCTAGAGTGGCATCAGGTCAATCAAATATAGAAGCAAATCACAATCTGAATCAAATAATTGATGGATTTTTAAATAAGTTCGAAATGATGATGTCTCAACAAGCCCAGCAAATAGGTACATTAATTAACCTATTGACAACTGTCATATCAAAACTAAAATGAATAGATTTTATAGGATTGGACTCTGGAATGCCAATGGCTTGGCCCGACATGGCCAAGATATTCAACTTTTTATTTCAATACACAAAATAGATATTATGTTAATTTCTGAGACCCACTTTACAAACTTAAATTTTTTCAAAATCCCAAATTTTTACTTTTTATTCTACAAACCACCCTGACAATACGGCGCATGGAGGTAGCGCTGTGCTAATCAGAAAACAAATAAAACATTATGAATTACCTAGATTTCAAGAAGATCATATTCAAGCTACAAGCATAGTGGTTGAGGACTGGATGGGACCACTTACATTTTCTGGTGTTTACTGCCCCCCGAGGCACAATATTACCAAACTTCAATTCAACGAATTTTTCGAAACTTTAGGGCCTCGTTTTGTAGCAGGTGGTGACTTTAATGCCAAACATGTCATGTGGGGTTCAAGGTTGATTAACCCTAGAGGTAGAAATTTGTTAAATTGCATGAATGACAATCACTTGAGTTACGTATCTACAGGGGAACCAACCTATTGGCCTTCAGATCCCAACAAAATTCCAGATCTTCTTGATTTCTTTGTTACGGGAGGTATTTCTCCTAACTATATGGAGGCTGTTTCATCTCTTGATTTGTCGTCCGATCACTCTCCGGTCATGCCTATCAATAAGTTCATCATTTGTATTGAAAGAAAAGGCAGCGTCCTTATCGAATAAAGGCACAAACTGGGTGAAGTTTCGTGAAACGTTAAATGACAGTTTAAGTCTTAATATATCACTTAAAACAAGAGAGGAAATAGACAACGCTGTGGAAATTTTTAATTATACTGTTCAGAAATCTGCTTGGAGTGCAACGCCTGAACTTAATAATACAAACGTGTGGCAATATCAATTACCCAATATATATTAAGCAGCACATTGCTCAAAAAACGTCGCTTACGAAGAATATGGCAAAATTCTAGAAATGTAAGAGATAAAACAATGTTTAACAGAGCATCAAGACAGTTAAAGATTTTGCTTAAAAACTTAAAAAACATATGGTTTCAAGAATTCACTTCAAATCTCTCCCCAACTGAAGCAACAGACTATTCTTTATGGAAAGTAACAAAAAGCACAAAGAAACCGCAAGTGTCCATTCCTCCAATATCTAAACCAGATGGTTCTTGGGCGAAAAGTAACAGAGAGAAAACTGATTTGTTTGCTGCATATTTTAGTAATGTTTTCAAACCATACCCTGTAGATAACAACTTTGATAATAGACATGTTGTAAAGGAGTTTCTTGATTCACCTAAACCAACTCTCACTACCTATTGGCTCCTTTAAACCATCTGAAATATATGATGAGATTAAAAAATCTTAATCCCAAAAAGGCCCCTGGTTATGAGTTAATAACAGGTAAGATACTACAAGAGCTTCCTAGGAAAGCCATACTCTTTCTTACCTTCGTATTTAATGCTATTTTGAGGCTTGAAATACTTCCCATCACAATGGAAGGTGGCTCAAGTTATTGTTTGTTCCTAAGCCAGGAAAACCTCAAAACGAAGTAATGTCCTACAGGCCAATCAGTCTACTATCTATACCTTCTAAATTATTCGAAAAGTTATTTTTAAAACGACTTCAGGTTTTTATAACTGAATGCAATTTAATTCCCAATCATCAGTTTGGTTTCAGAGTGCACCACTCCACTATCGAACAAGTCCATAGAGTAGCTAATATAATAAGGCAAGATTTGGAATCAAGAAAATTTTGTTCTGCAGCATTTCTCGATGTGAGTCAAGCCTTTGACAAAGTGTGGCATGAAGGGCTTCTATTTAAAATAAAAAGTCATCTACCTCACACTGTTTACAACATTATAAAATCTTATTTAGAACGAAGGTATTTTCAAATCAAGTTTGATGATTGTCTTTCAGATCTGAATGAAATAAACTCTGGTGTACCTCAGGGAAGTGTACTAGGACCAGTGCTGTACTTAATTTTCACTGCAGACATTCCAACTAATCAAAATTCTTTGACAGCAACATTCGCCGATGACACTGCCGTACTGGCATCCCACTCCAACCATGTTGTAGCATCACAAATTCTACAAACTAACTTAAATTCTATCACAGTTTGGCTTAAAACTTGGAGAATTAAAGTGAATGAAACTAAATCTGTTCACGTCACATTTACGTTGAAACATGACACCTGTCCACCAGTGTTTTTAAACAACATTCAAATTCCTCAAAGAAATGAAGCTAAGTATCTGGGTGTACATCTCGATAGGAAGCTGACTTGGAAACCACACATATGGAACAAAAGGCTCCAATTAAATTCAAAATTTTCAAAACTAAATTGGCTTTTTGGGAACAAATCCCATTTATCAATAGAAAGCAAACTGTTGTTGTACAAGACTGTTCTAAAGCCCATCTGGACGTACGGAATTCAACTGTGGGGAGTTGCTTCTACATCAAATATTGAAATTATACAGCGTTTCCAATCTAAAGTTCTCCGAAAGATATTACAGGTCCCATGGTATGTTCGTAATGAAGTCATTCACAGAGACACGAATATCCCTTTTGTTACTGAAGAAATTCCAAAGTTCTGCATCAAGTATCAAAACAAATTAAACTCTCATCCTAACTACTTGGCTATTAATCTGCTGGACAACAGTGACCATCAATTTCGGCTAAAAAGACATGATTTCTTAAACTTAGCTGATCGATTTTAAAGATGAACAATCTCTTAAAATGTTTATGTTAATTAAGGTTAATGAACTTTGATTAACCATGTCCTTAAGATTTATCATCAAATTTACTTATTGTTTGTTGTATATAAACAGATTGTAAATAAAATTAAAGTCAAAAAAAAAAAAAAATAAAAAAAAAAAAATAACATTATAGCCTTTTAAGATTGTATCAAATAATACAGTTGTTCTGTAAAATAAAAACAGCTGGCAATTATCAATTGTGAATATTTATGGGTCAAATGTTTTTTATATTTAATAGTTTAATATTTATAATTAATAGTTGATTCCACTCTCATGATGGCCACTTATTATACTGCAGCCAAAAGAAAATCAAATAACAAGTGTAGGCTGCTTATTATAGTCTCTCCCCAAAAAATAGCCGATCCTGGCATAGCAAGCACATAAAAATAAATAAAGATTTATTGTCATTTTACAAAAAGCATTGACAAAGTCTTATTATACGTCTTAAGTGACGTAGTCAAAACAGTAAGTATTATTATAATAGACTTTTTAGATATATTTTTTATGTCAATAACATTATGTAGAAAAAACAGTAAGTAGTTGCGCTTTATAAAACTAAACTATCTAAAAGTTAATGTCTTTCATACTGAAACAGTCTGACATATCATAAAATGGATTTTTTAGAAGCCAGTTGTACAGTTTAACTTTGAACAGTTTTGTTAGATAATTACCAGATATTGTAATTTGTTGTAAATCTTTTGAGTAATTATAACATGATGTTTTTTTTTTTGCTTAATCTACAATACTCAATAACAATACTATTTCTATTTCTGGTGTTATAACAATGCAAGTTGCTAGTCAAAATGGATGATTAATTTTTTTTAATATATAATAATAAGTCAAAAATATATAAATTAATAACAGTTTGCAAGCTTGATAAAAAGGGGTTTACAGTTTTCTAGTGTTTGTGATTTTGTTATTACTCTGAAAGCTTTCTTTTACATGATAAGGATGGCATTAATTTTAGCACTACTACTCCATAATACTAGGCTATATCTGATAATTGATTGAAAATAAGCATAGTATGCAGATTTTACATAGTTTTCAGTCATACAATTTATAATACGTCTAAGTAAAAAAGTTACTCTAGACAATCTTTTTGAAATATATTCAATATGAGGATTCTATCTTAAATTACTACCAATAAATAGTCCTAGAAATTTAGTACAAGAAAAGAAATCATAGACCTAATTGATGTATCAACAGAAGGGGTTTGTTGTAGGGTAAACAAAATGTTTTGAGTTTTGACTTAATTTAGTACAAATCCATTTGATCTAAACCACACTGAGGCTTCCTCAACTGTTTCATTAACAAGAACTTGTAGTTTGTCAAAGTTTTGTATGGATATTTAAAAGTGTTGTGTCGTCAGTATACAAAAGATTTTCCTTAAAAACACTAGGAAAATCATTTCTATGCAATAAAAACTGAATAGGGCCCAGGACTGACCCTTGAGCTACACCATTCCTGATCACCATTTCTTTCGACCAGTTTCCATTAATATAACTTTTTACCTGCGATTATATAAATAGGCTTTAAAGAACTTAGCTGGACTCCCAATAATACTGTAATAGTTAAGTTTTAAGATCAGTTCATCACGATCAACACAGTAATTTATGGTCTGCTATGACAGTTTTGATAAGTCAATACAATCATTATTAGCAAATAATCAAGTTACTTGTTTTATATCTTGAATATATAAATGACTAATCATCAATTAACTAAATTCAATAGTCGTATTTATATTAAACGAGGTAAAATACTTAAATACTACTTTGTAAATCCAAAATCACTCTACTAGTCCATCTATTACTTTAAAACTATGACTATGAATAGTCAAATCAACCAACTTATCGACTGACTACCTTGGGTACTAGTTGAATAAACAATAATTCACCTAATCGATTACCTATCCTCAGTATAAATGAACAACATAGGCTCAATAGTTTGACTTATTCTAGATTATAAATAAAGACCGGTAACACACAAGATTTTAGCTTTATATAATTTTATACAATTAATTAGTGTTAGTTCTGAATAAATTAATTATAAGGTTAAAACCACTCTAGACCTGTCTATTCTTTTTGTTTTAAATCAACCTAAATGATTCAAATGATTTATTCAGCTGATCTACAAATTGTAATAGGCTACGTCTAGTGGAAAAAACATTCAACTGCTTGTTTTTTGTTTCGAAGCAAAAAAATTACCCTACTTAGCTTACTTACACATGGCATCAACATGTTTATTCCAGACAAGCTTCGAATCAAGATTAAAGCCAAGCAACTTCACTCCCTCCCTCCATATTAGCACCATTGTTGCACAAGCTAAAAGTAATCGCCTGAGCCTTGTCCTGGTTTAGGCACAAACTGTTAAAAATGAACCAATATGAAGCATCTGTAAAAAAGTTCTTAACAAGTGTTTCTGCTGTTGTTTGCACAGTCCTTATGAGTTGCAAACCAGTCTATTCATCAGCATACAACAGAATATTACCCGCTAACAATAAACAGAAATGGCCCCAGAATTGAGCCATGTGGCACTCCCATTTTCAACAACAAAGGGGTTTGAAGTTGTACCATCACAGCTTACAGATGAATAAAAAAACGAATAATTTTTAAATAATTTGATAGACTTTAGATGCCTTTTTAAGTCTACATTTATACTATGGGCTATTTATACTAACATGCAATTAAACATGGACAATAAACAAACCTTTAATAAATATTTCAGATATGCGTAGCCTAGCACTAATTCGCTCAGAAAAGAATACAATTAAACTACACTAATTTGCACTGCAAATGTTCACCAAATAACTTAAACTCCTTCTTCAATTAATTCACTGAATTAGCTAACACACTATTTCTTATGATCTAGGCCAAATTGTAAAACTTTCCACACAACAAACAGTTCGAAGTTTCAATTCCAAATAATGCGAATTACTTTACCTCCAAACGGGGAAGACAACAAATGCCATAGACCAATAAAAATAAGGAACTTTTCCGGTTTACTTCAAAGGGTTTTTATAACACTATGAAGCCCTGAGGTCCATTGCCATGTGGTTATTTGCATAGATATAAATGTCATAAAACTTAGGTAACATTCAATAAATGATTATCTAAGATAAGGATAGACACAAATATTCTTTTATTCCAATACTGAATATATTGGCTTCTTGTTTGTATCAGTGCATACAGTATACACGCGAATTTAACTACATATATCACAGTGTACATTCAAAATCGTACAGCTAAATAGAGTAGTTAGTACATTATAAGAAAAAATCAGTAAATTGTCAATAACATTTAAATTGATATACAGGGTGAAGCATGACGACCGCTCAAAATAATAGGATTCTGATTACTTATAAATTACTTTTATTAATATGCTTTTTGTTCCGTCTTGTTTCTAAAATACACAAACTATCCTTGCATTTTTTTTATCTAAACAAAAGGTTTTAATGGTTTTTTTGGCCCCATATCACTGTACCAAAATATCTATAACTTAATAATAACGCTGTCAAAGATATTATGAAGTTCTTTTTCTTGTTTCTATTTAGTTAGTTTAATTATTTGATTTTGTAAATATTTATACACTTTTTTATCTGAAGAAGTATGCTGACATACGAAAATGCAAAAAAAGAGTTTACCAATATTTGGTTTTTTATTTTCACATGAAGAGAATACACACACACACACACACACACACACACACACACACACACACACACACACACACACACACACACACACACACACACACACACATTGAATTGGGGTAATAGGCCGGCCAATGAGAAAACCAAATAACCAAACATTAGCCTAGTAAAAGTCGCTTAGTTTACGAGATATTGACACTTTTTTGGAAAACACAAATGGCTACTTTGGATTCATGCACTCCTGCTACAAAACTAGGACTTTTGTTATTATGTTAGCTTTAAATTAAAGCCGTAATGTCAGGAAATCTGGTTCACCTGAACAACAGGCGAATGCCATCACCGTTACTTCATTAAACAAAAAGTAATTTCGATGTTAAAGTAATTAAGATAATCTTCTCATTCAATGATTTGTGCTTTTGAGAAAAATCCGTCACTACACTGACATGTTTATTTAAAAATATGTTCATAATAGGGGAATTTTAAAATGATATAATCATATTTTTGGCATTAAAAAATAATATTTTACATTTAATTCTAAAATCAGCATTTGCAATTATTATTCAAAATTTAAGAGGTAATGTTGAGGTCAAAGACGAAAGTTTTCTGTTTATATGGAGAGGTTTACCCTAACACTTATCTTATAAGTAATGTTCAAACTGTTGTCCACCAGTAAGGCCGTAGTATCTTAAAAAGGATCGTTTGACTCTTCGCCCATTTCTGGAAGCATTGCATTCTTGTGCAGAGTGCCGTTTACCCGTCTAAATTGCCCGTCCACAAATTTACCTTAAACTGATGATGAGCCTGATCTCTCATCAAGTGATGATATTCAGTTGTCCAGTAGTGTATATTGTGCATGTTTAAAAAACCATCACTCTTGAAATGTACTTACATCTAACCATAAGATTTTATTTAAAAACCTATGTTTTTCTAACATTATTCGACAGAAATATTTCCATGCGAGATAAATACAAGGTAGTAAAGTCTGCACACGTTGCACATTATATGGATGGTACTGTTGTTTTGGCAATATCCTATGGGCTGTTTATCTCGTCTTACATTTGAATTATCCTCGACTTCTTCTACAATATTTTCATCGAATTCTATAACCAAGGTCTTCCTTCTCCATGTTGACCAAAAGGTATTCTGGCTTCCAAGAAGGCCTGATGAACATTTACGAAAACGCGATAACTTGATAATCCGTGAATTTTAAATATCTTTTCCGATACATGATAGCAACAGCATTGCCATTGCCATGGTATTCTCCTTAAATTAAATGCATATTTGCTTATTCACTGCAGAATACCGACAAGGCATAGGTAATAACTGCAATGAGCTCATAATAAATATTGATTTTGAAGGACAAGTTTAGACACACAGATTAACAATAAACAACCTCATCGCAGAGGGAAAAGGTCGGACTTATTAATATATTCAGATAAGCAATAGATAACGCACAGGTTCTGAGGAGCCCCTCAGACTGTTATTGGGACATAATATTCATTCACTTTTTTTCTCAACATTCAATAACGGTTGTTTATAATGCAACAACTTTTTATAGTCCAACAAAGAGATCAAAGAGAATACATATCAGGTTACTTATCATAAATGATATTAATAAAATGAGTTACATTAGTAATAATAGAAAAAACTACTCGTATTTATAAAGTGCAATTGGTATTATTATACCATTTTTTTAAATCCCCATCATGCACATGTTTTAAAATAAACATGCCATTGTGGTGCCGAATATTTCTTGAAAGTACGAATCATCAAATGAGAAGATCGATTACCTTAAATCAAACAGGTGATGGCATTCACCTGTTTTTCAGTTGAACCGGATTTCCTGACATTGTTTTTAACAACATTTTATTTATTTAAAATCTGTTCAATTTGAGAAGAGCAATTATTAAATATTATATACAGAAACATTGACAGTTAAAATGAAGTTAGATGTTAACTATTTGTTAACACTAACATAATTAATTCAAGAACCTAAAAGATAGATCCAGGAAGGCAGTTCGGTGGAGTCTGTACACATTTTTAGAATTAGAATAGAATAGAATATGATTTATTTTTGAAAATATTACAATAACACATTGTATACAATGGTATACACAATGTAATAAATCAATAAAGTAACCTAAAGAACCAAATGTATACACAATGTACAAACCTAATGAGCAAACTTAAATAACAATTTAACATTCTTGTAAATAAAATTAAAACAAAAAACACTCGTAAATTAAAAGAAATATTTTCAAAAATAACTTGGGCCTCTAGAGGCAAGTGCCTGTAGAGAGGTTCCTTTTATAACAAGAATCGTTTTCAGCTCAAAGAAAATTTCAACAAAACTTTGACTTTTTTATAAGCTCCTAAAAAAACATTGATTAAAAGTGTGCTGCTGCAGTTACAAAGCAAATGAAAATCCACTTAAATAAATTCAAACTAAAATTTACTGTTACCTTCTATAATTAACTAGGAATCTATGCAGAGAAGAAAATCCAATTCATCAAAACCCAATAACCACTTCTTTACTGTTTTTGAAAATAACTTTATATTCTCACAACTAATAATTGAAGAAAATTATACTAAACATTTTAGGTTCCAAAAAACAATAACTATTTGAAAAAAAGCTAAGTTAGGCTTTGGAACTGGTATTGGTTCTTGCTTTCTTAATTTGTTTTTGTAACTATTTTTTAATTCTGGTAAATTGCCACTTATGACTTAAAATATTTTTAAAACTTTATAAACAAACATATATTTAAGGGGAAGAATATTTAAATCAACAAAAAGAGGAAAAGATTTCTCCATTCTTCGTTTTCGTTTAATCAAACTTGTGAATTTCTTTTGTTGAGTTAGAAGTGGCTTTAGATTTGTTTCGTAGGCTCCACCCCAACAAAATATTCCTAGTCGAGCCTACTATTGACCAAAGAGAAGTACAGCATTCTTAACACTTCTTCGGAGCAAATGTATTGTAAAAAAATAAAAAATCTTAAAATATTGTTTAGTTTGCATTTTAAAATTTCAATATGTGTCTTCCAGTTGATTTCTCTATCTAGCATGACTCCTAAATATTTTTAATTTTCGCACTGGGATACTACAGCACAGTTCTGTTGGCAATGAATGTTACTATACAAACAATTGTCACCGATCCAAAATTGAATTTTTAAACTAAAATTGATGTACTTAGTTTTCTCTGGGCTTAATAACATGTGAATTATAAAGTAGATTTACCGCAAGGTGGTTTAGATGATCTTCTAATCTTGAAAGATAAATGCGACTTAACTTGGTTATTTCTTCTTTGACTGTTGGGATGTTCAAATCTTGATGTAATGTTTTATTGGATTCATACCATGGCGCTTTTGTATTTTTTCTTAACAATTTTGATTGATACCGTTGTAGTATCTTCAGATTTGAGTTGCTTGCTGTGCCCCATAACTGCACACCATATGTCAATACAGGTTTTAGGATAGTTTTGTATAATAGTATCTTGTTCTTCAAACTGAGTTTTGATTTAGATACGAGTAGCCGATTCATTTTATTTGTTTTTAAATTTAGCTGTTGTCTCTTTGCCCAACTATGAGATTTCCATGTAAGCCTTCTGTCTAAGCGCATGCCTAGATATTTTACTTCAGTTATTTGTGGTAAATGAACGTTATTCAATGTAACGAACTGGAGGACAAGAATTTTTATTTAACGTAAACGTTATGTGAGCGGATTTATTTTCGTTAATTTTGATTCTCCATGTCTTAAACCAATTAGCAATTACATCTAAGCTCTGTTGTAAGTAATGTGATGCTCAAACATAATCTTTATGGACAGACATAATTGCAGTATGATCTGCGAAAGTTGCAATTTGAGTATGTTCATTTTCTGGGAGGTAAGCAGTATAAGTAAGTATAAAAATGGACTAAGTAGACTTCCTTGAGGAACTCCGGATTCTACTGAATGTAGCTGAGTAAGAACATCATGGTATTTTATTTGAAAAGATTGGTTTGTAGATACCATTCTATTATTGAGAAAACATAGTGAGGCAAAAACTTCTTAATTTTGTATGATATACCAGTATACCACACCTTATCAAACGCTTGACTGACATCTAAAAATATAGCCGAACAATAACTTTTATTTTCTAAGCACTCCCGTATCATTTCAACTATTCTATGGACTTGTGCCATTCTATTGTGCCATGTTTTCGACTAAACCCAAATTGATGAGCAGATACTACAGAATCTTCATCGATTAATGATTGTAGTCTTCTCAGAAGAAGCTTTTCAAACAGGTTTGAAATAATAGGTAAGAGGCTTATTGGTCTGCATGCGGTAAGCTGGGAGAGGGGCTTCCCTGGCTTTGGGATGACAATTGACTGGACTCTTTTAAATTGAACGGGATTGTGTTATAGTCTCAGTATGGCGTTAAATAAAAATGTTAAGAATATAATAGCTTTTCTGGGAAGATCTTTGAGTATTTTTCAAGTAATAGAGTTGTAGCCAGGACACTTATGAGGATTGAGATTGTGAGTTATAACTGAGCGAACTTCAGATGGTTTGAGTTTTCGTAACGGGAAATTGAGTTGAAGTGGGGAATCTAAATACTCGTGCATTTCCTCTTCGTTGTTTACAAAGGTGTCATTTGGTTTGAACACATTGGTGAAATATTCTGAAAATGGCTCAAATTTTTCAATATTACTTTTCGCCCAATTTCCATCAGGTTTTAAAATAGGGGAAATGGATATCTTAGGCTGCTTAGTTCTTTTAGTTACTTTCCATAACGATTAGTCTGTAGCTTCGGTTGTTGAGAGAGACTGGTTATACTCTTCAAACCACTGGTTTTTTTTTAATATTAAAACCCTAATTTTTTCAGATGTCGAGCTGCCCTGTTGAAGTTTGCCTACCATTTTGATTTCTACTATTTTGCCATATACTTCTTAATCTTTTTTTCTTGGTGAAGTTAGGGTAATATAACCCTGTCTTGTCATCTTTTGAAGAACGTTGTAAGGGTGTGGCCACTGTGGCAGAACATTGCAAACAATCAATAAAGTAATCTGTTGTATTTTCTAAATCCTCAACCCTTTTCAACGAAGTGTTCAAATTTAAATTGTCATTTAATGAATCACGAAGTCGAACCCAGTTAGTAAATGTAACATTTGACTTGACTTTTATTTAGATACTTCTGTGGTTAAATTAGGTATAAGTGGTGAATGACCAGAAGATAGATCAAGGCAGGATTTGATATCTGTGTAGTTTTTGATTAATACCTTTTGTAACAAAAAATCTAACAAATCTGGAATATTTCTCATATCAGATGGCCAGTATGTAGGTTCACCCGTAGAAAGATAATTTTGTAATGATTATCAGTTTTAGAACCTTTAATAGTTGTCGTTCTCTAGGAGTGGCCAAACGAGAACCCCATTCTTGGTGTTTCGCGTTGTAATCATCTCCTACTATAAAATTTATTTATTTCCCAATGTAGCGAAAAACTATTCAAATTGTAGTTTGGTTATAACATGTCTGGGAAGACAGGAAATTGCTGAAAATGTAATAGGGCCTAACCGATCTTCAAGAACAA
Source organism: Homalodisca vitripennis (assembly GCF_021130785.1). Classification (NCBI taxonomy): domain Eukaryota; kingdom Metazoa; phylum Arthropoda; class Insecta; order Hemiptera; family Cicadellidae; genus Homalodisca; species Homalodisca vitripennis. The sequence goes on from NW_025778076.1 coordinate 14,575, forward strand.
TGTTGATAGGTGATTCTCTTTAAAGCTGGGTAGTTCATAATGTTTAATTGTGTCTTTTACTAACATAGCACTATTATACAATACGGCTATTCCCCATGAGCCGTATTGTCAGGATGATTGGTATATAGTATAATGTGTAGTTATGAATTTTAAAATAACTTCTGTCTGTGAAATGAGTTTGCGAAATAAGTAAGATAGTAATCAGCAGATTAAGTAACGTACTTATTTGTTCTGCTTCTTTACATAAAATATTTTCAAATCGTTAAAAATATTTTTGAATTATGTTAGACACACTTTCAGATTCATCTATGTGTCCGTTAGATTCTTGATCCCTAGAAAGAAAGCTGTCATTTCTGTGATTATTCTGTACAGCTTGAGCGAAGTTACCTCTTTAGTAACCAAACTATTTTGAGAAGACTGGTTTTCTTTAACATTAGTTGGGTTGCTTCGTCTAGAATGATCTTGGTTGGTTTCAAAAGTCTTCTTTCTAAGTGGAGGGAATTGTTTGTTTTGTATTTCTTTATATACATGACCACCTTTGTAGTTAGCCGGATGCTCACCAGAGTTTAAAATACCTGTCAAAACGCAAGAAGGGGGTGCTGTTTAAGGTTTACTGCAAACCTTTGCATCATGATTTTGGGAACATTTAACACTACGAAATGAATTTTGACGATATGATTTAGTATGTTCATAACGTTAGCCAAGTTTGCATTGAACAACTTCCTTCTTTTTATTAGGTGGTTCAAATATAACTTTACCGTTTAGTAAATACTGAATTTGAAATATTTCTTTATTACTATGGTTCACTTTGGGAAATTCTGTATATAATCTAAATACCATTATTATACGGTATTTAATTTAAATCTAGAACATTTTAAATTAAAGAAGCAGAACGTGTCGTATTCAAAACTTTTTGTTCTCAACTAGAAACATAACACATATTAAAAATGTATACAGTGTTATGGTTTGTTTGTTACTTGATGCGTATCTGAAGTACCCTGATTTTGTAAATGTCATCCAATTAGTGCTGTACATTTTCTAATTATCAACTCCATAACTTGCAAACTAATTATAAGAAGGTTTTTCGTCGTTCAATCCAACATAGATAAAAAGCAACAACATATATCCTGTTAGCATCCCACAAAGGAAGTAAACCAATTCGACACAGTGCGTACTTGATACCTAATAGTTTTCTTTATTGATTTAACAATAAATAGAACTCTATTAGGCTTGAGCTGAGATGTCCCACTTGCCTGACGAGCATGCTTACCATTAACCGTACAACCCTTAATATTTATGGATGCAACAGATTGTGTTTAATATTTTTTTGCGTTCGGTTGTTACGTATATGGAAATTACATATAAATATGACTGTAGCTTGTTGTTGAAACCGATTTGTTTTAACATTTAATAACCTCGATCTCGATTACAGGTTATAGCGTTCCATAGAGCACAAAATAAAAATTTGTATTCTGTGCTCTATGTAGCGTTCCTCTGTTCCCAATCCTCTATGATAATGTTCAACACAGATAATTTTAGTCGGATAATATAGCAATTACATGACAAAAAAATATTACGTGACAGGAAAAAAAGACTAGGAACTGCGAAACTAGTTTACTCGTTGCTGTGGTTTATTGTAGTTCAAATATAGTCACAATTTCCACTATCGGCTTTTATTTTGTTATAAGAGTGTGCTGTCTGAGACTGTAAGTTTCTGTGTACATTGATTGTAGTCACTAATTATTTTCTCATTGTGAAATTCTCGCTTATCATTAGCCCTAGCCTACTAACTTTGGCAACTAATTAATTGTTGTAACTTGAAAGACGAAGACTGAAGTTCATTCCGTCGCACACTCCGTAGATTGTCGACAAGTCGTCTGCTATCTGATATGCAAAGAGAAATGGGATTCGCCTGGTGAAGTCCACAGCCTTCTGGATCGTCCGTCGTCTTCGAATGGTTACACAATATTATATGTCACTGACTTCTATCTCTAGTACTGTTGTTATCAATAATTAAGAGTTTATACTTTGTTGTTGTTATGTTTGTCTATTATTGAAAGTTATTGTTGGTTGTTAAGTGAGTACATAGGCTAAGAATTTAGATGTAAAATATTATGGTTCGGTGAAAAAATAAAAACCAACTGTCTGTAAGTATAGTAAAGAAAATTAGTTCACATTTGCCAGGAACTGTGAATCTTAGTAATGTTACATGAAACATTGGAAAAGCACTATTGGTTTTTAAACACTGTTGTTAGTTGTTGGGGATCCCTGTGGGATTTCTGCCTGAAATTTTTAGCTGTTTGGCTTCCAACGTTGTAGGATCACTGTTTTATAGTGAATTTAAATTGTTGTGAATTAAAATCTTTCATTTCGTCAATAAATGTTTAACCCTTATCCTTCTTACAAACTGTGACGTCACTAACTCCTGTCCAAGTTCTCTCACGTTAGCTCGTATTACTACGCCAAATATGTTTGTTCATCCACAGACTTCTCAATTACTTTTCCACTGAGTCGTACCTTTTACTATATCAAGTGCAGTATATTGCTTTAATGCCAAAGGCAGTCTGGTGGTGGATCGAGTAGCTACCAATGACTGTTGTTTTGAAGTTCTTTATCTCTGTATTGTAAACTTATTGCTGGTGTTACACGATTTTTTGACTTGTTATTTTTCCTGTGCACGAAAAATATTTTTTCTGTTATTTTTCATACCTCATTATTTCTTCTACCTACTTAAGCATACTGTAACTATTCTAGTTCCCCCGACTTGCTGCTCTCCAATGGAATAGCGTCTTAATTAGCGGATAAAACTGTCTGCATTAATTGCTTCAAAAAAGTAACCGACAGAGGTATGGAATGTGATAGTGACTGCAAAAGATGGTTTCATCAGGAATGCGTCAACTTAAGTTCAGCAGAGTACAAAAACATTTCCGATGGAGTTATTAAGACTTGGACATGTGATAGAATGGATTATGTTGACAAACCCTCGATGCTCTTAATGATCTCAATGCAAAAGTTACAGCTCTTCTGAATCAATTTTAACAGCTTGCTACAAAAAATGAAATCATTTTTGGAATTTCGTCTTTAAAGTCGGATATTCAAACTTAGTCTGATAAATTGGATGCAATGGAGCCTAGACTTGTTAGGGTTGAGACTAAGACTTTAGAGCTTGAACAGAAGATCGAGAATCTGAGTATGGGAGTTTCTGATGAGAGCGATCGCATTGCTGAAGTCAACGATAGAAGCAACCGAGCTCGAAATATAATCATCTATAAAATACCCGAATGCTCTAGCATTTCACCTGACCTAAAGAAAAAGCATGATTCAGATAAGCTTAACACAATTTTCAATGCTATTGGACTCGGCCTTACGTATGTAAGCTTTTTCTGTATTGGTAAACCTTCTGGCTTTTCCACTCGTCCTATCAAACTGATTTTGTCCTATAAAGAAGATGCATTCGCTTTCTTCAAAAAGTTCTCACAACAAGTTGTCATAAAAACTGACAGATCATTGGCTTATGTGACCGTTTCGCGTGACAGAACTCCTAAGGAACGCAAACATCTAGAGACACTTGACTTGAAGCTAAAGGATAGAATCTCAGCAGGTGAGAAGAACGTCACGATCAAGTTCGTCAGTGGTGTACCGCGCATTACTGAAAAATTAAAAAAAAACTAAACTTGTCTCGTGGTAAACCCACATGTTTAAATGTTTGTTACCAAAATGTAGGTGGTCTGCGGAATAAACTTGCTGAATTGAACTGAGATCCGCTTTTGCTACATGTCTGCATGACATCGTTATCTTCACTGAGTCTAATTTGACTCCTGACATCAATAGTGCTGAACTCGGTGCCTCAACTTGAATGTATTTCGTAAGGATCGCTCGGTTGAAACTAGTCACAAGCACAGTGGCGGAGGAGTACTCATTGCTACTAAGACATTTTATCCTGCCCATTGCCTCCAGTCCGACTCCTTCGGTACTGAAAGTGTCTTCGTTTCCTTAACAGTTGGTCGTGAAAAACTGCTTCTGGGTGGAGTCTATCTTCCTCCCGGCCAATCATTACAACTGCATTCAAGATTCTGTTCAGCTCTAGACGTGGCCGTTGCATCAACTGAATATTCATAACTCATTGTTTCTGGTGACTTTAACTTGCCGAACCACTCCTGGTCCGAAGACAATGATTCTAATTCGTCTCCTTCTGCTCGTTATATTCAGGAAGCTGCTGACTCTTTCTCTCTTAAGCAAATAAATACTTTACCCAATCAGAGAGGAGTTCCTCTCGGTCTGGTTTTTCTTCTTCTATTGAGACAACCACTGCCCGTTCCCTGGATCCAATTTTGCTGGAAGTTTCCCATCATCCAGCATTGGATATTTCTCTGCCCATAGGTGATATTGATATTTCTAAATCGTTTAATTTTGTGCTTAACTACAAGAAATGTGACTTGGAAAAAGTATTGTCAGAACTCCATTCCCTTCCTTTGCACCAGGTCTGCAGTACCTGTTGATGTTGATGTTAACAGCTGTTTTAGGAAATTGGTTGACATGATTGGTGGTTGTGTCTCCAATTTCACACCGTTGAAGAGAGTTGGAAATTACCACTTTCCCTCCTGGTTCAGCAAAGAACTTAAAGACTCTATTTTTGAAAAGAAGATACTGCATAAACGCTACAAGGAAACTCTTGATATCAACACCTACAATCTATTTCCCAGAGCTCGTGCCAGATGTAAAGAACTATCCCAGAAGTGTCTCAATGACCGGCTTTGTTCAGGAAGCCCTGCCTCAAAATCCTAAAGTCTTATGGAGATACGTGAAAAATTTGAGAAGTAGTTCTGACTGTCCGTCAATAATGAAACTGGGGAGCAAAGTTGCTAGAAATCGCAAAAAAATGCGCTGTCTTTTTGCAGAATCCTTTTCTTCTGTATTTCATGGATCTACATCTACTTCTTCAACTTTAATGGCTGCTCCACTATAATATATTTCTTCGTGCACCTTCTCCCTGCAAGACGTAACTAATGTTCTGGAATGTTTAGATGTGTCCAAGGGATGTGGACCAGACTGCATACCCCCCTTAGTACTAAAGTATTGCTCATCTGTATTGGCTGCACCCTTAAAAAAATCTCCAACAGATGCATTGTATGTGGTACTTTTCCTGATGTCCTCAAAGTCAGTTATATTGTCCCTATTCGTAAGTCTAGATCAACGAGTGACGTCGGAAATTATAGATCCATTGCAATCGAACCAGTACTTGCCAAAATATTTGAGCAGCTTGTTCTTTCTAAAATTAATCCTTTCCTGTGGAGAATCATCACGCCAACTCATCATGGTTTTATGCCCAATAAATATACTGTAACAAATCTGGTACTCTTTCAGAATGAGATAATATCTTCTTTTAAAACTCGAGCTCAGACCGATGCTGATTACATTGATTTTTCGAAGGCATTCGATAAGGTCAACCATCCGCATCTTTAAAAAAAAAACTGCAAGCTCGTGGAGTATAGGGGCCCTCTTGGAATGGTTTGGAAGCTATCTGCAGAATCGACGGCTCCGTGTACGATTTGCCGGTGCATTCTCCAGGGACTTCGTTGCAACATCTGGTGTTCCACAAGGTTTCCATCTTGGCCCTAGTCTCTTCAACATCTTTGTTAATGACATTTCGGAAGTTATTAAAGTGAACCACTTATTGTTTGCCGATGATATTAAACGGTATACTTCTATCTCCTCAGTTGACGACTGTCATCTTCTACAAGAAAGTCTGTTAGCTATCGAGACTTAGTGTGTGGATAATATCATGATCCTTAACGCTGACACGTGTGTAACAGTCTCCTTCACAAGATTTCATCAATCGGTTGTGTTTGATTACATACTGCACCAGAAGAAGTTAGAGAGACGTCTGCTGGTTAGGGACCTTGGGGTTGTTTTATCCCCTACCCTAAGTCCAGATCTTCATGTCGAGCGTGCCTGTGATTCTGCTCTTTCAAGTCTTGGAATGATTTTCCGCTTCTCAAGAAATCTACACTGTCCCTATGCTCTAAGATCTGTGTATTGTGCTTTTGTCAGGCCCCACCTTGAGTACTGCAGTACTGTCTGGTCACCTCATCAAGAATACCTTATTGACGACATGGACCGTATCCAGAGGAGATTCCTTCATCTGGTTAGACTGAAACTTGGGCTTGGATACGGATGCTCCGCTAAATAACATTGCTGCTCTGCTCGGACTGATGACTCTTGGTGTCAGGCGTGTGGCTCAGGATGTTTTCTTCCTATCGAATTTTGAACGGTTTGGTCGACTGTCCAGAAATCCTTCGTTCGATCAATCTTCGTGTACCGTCTAACACTAGATCAAGGGACCTGCTTGGACGTCTTCATCATGCTACTAACTACGAGATGAACTCCACGATTACCCGAATTCAGATACTTGGGAATCTTGTTGCTGGGAACGTTGACTTCTTTCATGATGGCATCGCCTCCTTTAAAAGAACTTCCTTGGCAATCCTAGAACAGCGTTACCCTGCTTAACGCATTTTCGCAACGTAGCATGCTGTTATTTATTAATTTATTTTGTAAAAAATAGTGTATTATTATACATATTTATTTTTTTAATATTGTTATGCTATTGCTTTCATTTTTTTAAAACTGTTTTTATGGTATTGTTATCAAATTATTTATTATTAAGTTAAAAATGTTCTAATTATTTACTGCTGTTATTGCTATTTATATTATTTATTTTATATCGTTGTTATTATATTATTTATTATTATATTGTTGTTATATATTATTTATTATTATATTGTTGTTATATATTATTTGATTTTAATACGTTGTTGATATGTTATTATTATTACGTCGTCTGCATTTAAATTATTATTACTATGCTATTAATTCAAATTATTTTTGTACTATAATCATAATTATTTTGAACTTCTTTACTATTGATTATTCTATTCAGCTTTTTTCTACCAATTTGTGCTATTTTTGTATGCAATGGGTTTACCGTGAGTGAATAAATAAATAAATAATTGTGTATAACACTCTGACTATTACTTTAGGCTGTTTCATAATAAAATTTTAATTATAGCATTTGAAATATTGTTTTTATGATAATACAGGCAAAATTAAAGTTAAAGGTCTAACTAAATAAAAATGTTCAGTCAGTATTAATATTACTGCATGTTCAGGATCACAAAATATTTTTATTCTTTTCTCTTTGCATAAAACCAACAGAAATACAGCATTCCAGCTGAGCGGAGAGAATTACGAATTTAGGAGTTTTTTTGACTTGTGACTCATGTGAGTAGCTGAGTGTTAGTGGACCATGACTCATGGTAGCTAGATTAGTAATGTTATCAGTGAAATTATACTAACACTAACAGTGAGGTTTGGACTGAGTAGGTATAAACTACTCCTACCAGAGAACCGGTCGAGACGAGACCAGTCAAACAAAAGTCAGGGCATAGACTGTGTTTAGAGTTCAGGAGTTAGTTTTTTTTAGGGAATTAGCGACAAAGGTGTCTTTAAAATCTTGTTTATGTATAAACAAAGTGTTTTTATTTTCCAGCTTTTTGTATGCTGTATTGTTAGATCATAATTAATGATATATAGGCTATTAGACGTTGGGCAGAGTATGATAAGCGGATCCGGGTTTTTTATTTTTTATAGTAAATTGGAAGCTCATAATATAAAACTAAATGTTAAAGTTGTCCAACAAATAAGTAGGTCTGGGGTTTTGGAAATAATTGAGATTGGTGCTAAGGTGAAATAGCAAGGTAAGGTTTACACCACAAATGTTATCTAATTCCCTAAGTTTAAATATATTGTCGGGGAAATTTTAATAAGTGGTCTACACTTGTTATTTGATTGCTATATTATTGAACAACTCGATAATCTACTTCAATAATATGTAAATATAGTACACAATAGAGATATAATAAATGACCATAACAAGAAGAATCTTGGACATAATAATCTATAAACATAAATTTTACAATAACATTACGAAACAACAAAACCAACTATGGTCTAGACTTAGATATCAAAGAAACCTTACAATATTTATAACTTGCCCAGCTTGATATCAATAAGTAACCGCTTTTGTGAAATGGAGGAAAGAATTCTCCCCATGGGTTACCAGAATCCAAACTCACATGTTGAAGCCACTTAAACAAATCTTGTCACTTGTGAGAAGTATCTTACATATTTTCCTCATATTCATTACCAATTACTATAACTAATAGGCCTAAGTTGAAATCATATTATGCTAAGTTAAATAAATTGTAATATCGAATTATCCTACAGCTTCAAAACTGTAATAAATACTTTAAAAAATAATCAACTAATTTCCGCAATTTCGCTGAAAATAAACTAACTAAGAACAAGTCGATGGCACATTTGATTGTTACTGTATGCTACTATTGTTGGGAAGAATATTTTTTTTTATATGGAAAAATAACTTTATTGAGATGAAAAAGTCATAATCATGACAAATTCATCTCCTCAGTGATGTAGCTTTAGTTCTCGCAGACCGAAAGGACTTAGTCTGTTCCTTCTAAGACAGTAGGTGGAAGTTGGCTTATGTAAGGAGCTCAATTTTCTATGCGGCAAACTGTTCAATCTATGCCTTAACATTTATGCTTTATTACAATTGATAAGCATTATTTCTTTGGGTAATAAATACCTGTTTTTTATAGCACAATTAATTAGGAATACACATATAATACGTTTATTAGATTAAGATTTGAATTTACGATTTTTTGGTACCAGTAAGATTAAACGCCGGGGCGGCAAATCACGAATTTGACGTTACCAACGTATTCTGCTCACCCTCCTGAACAAAAAATATATATAGTACTAGGGGGTGCAAATGACAAATAACATGATTTTAGGGGGTATATTGATAAGTGGTAAAGTTTCTAATGTTTTAATGTTCAGTTTGTGTGCTGTGTCTGGATAATCTGTTTACTTGAATATTATCTGCGGCCGGGACTGATAGCAGCCTGATAGCATACCTGTTATCTGAGTTGTCCGGGGCATAGGTCAGTTCTACACAAGATATCGTGTTCAGTAGGTCGGATTGAGTGAGTGAGTTTACAATGATGAATCAACCATCCACTAGTTCAACCAACCCTAGTGAATTGTGTGTGTCGGAGTGTTTCGTAGGGCACGTAAAGAGCTTACGTTTTAACCGAAACGAAATTATCTCTTTTTTAATAGAACAGGGCATTTTTTAAAATGAGTGTATTTGTTCGTCGTGCGGTCGAGTGGTGTTTTTAAACCGGGAGACTGTGTCGTTTCGTTGTGATAGACCACTTTTTTGTTGCTGCTGTTTAGCTATATCCGCCAACACACTAATGGTAAGTGTTCTCTGTTAATATCCATCTATGTATTTGAGTTTTTCATGATTTATTTAGTTTTTAAACTTTACATAATTGCCTTTGCATTACATTTCAATTTATATTTTTGATCAGCCCCTCTAGAATTTTATATTTTACTGATAGGTACTATCTCGAGGGATGTTTTTCTTTTATTGACATCAGCGCGGGGCAGCACCGAAGGTGCTGCCGAAGCCCGCGCTGATGGCCGGAGGCACTCGTAATTAATTTTTTTCTCGAAATTAAGAAAAACATTATTAATTTTGATCAAAATTCTGCTCATTTCTGTAATTTCTCATTTACGTTTGCAAAGATGGCGGCGCAACCGATGACGTCATCACGAGGTTCAATCATTGGCCACAAAAGGTCACGTGACGCTAGACGTGGATGTAGAACATGGAGATATTACTGGAAAGTTATTTAATTTTTTATTTTCTAGAACTTCGTTATTTCTCATTTCCACCCCATCAAACCTTATACTTTTTTTTATATAGGACGATTCCAATAAGTTAAGAACGCAAAACTCGTATTTTTCCGCCCCGGCGGTTAATATGATAATTACCGATTTTTTGTTATATGTGTTAAAATCAAACATGACATATCGTCTAGATTCTTGCCAATGGCCATTAGAAGGTTAGTAACTTTTATAGTCTGTAGCTCCTAAACCAGTAAGTTTAATAGAAATTTCCAAGAATAAAAATGTTAAAAAACATTTTGTAATATCCAAAATTGCAAGAAAATTTAGGGCATCCATAAAGAAATTGTAAATTTGACTGAAATACTAGAAAATCCTATCTCATTAAAAATACTTTACTTTATGGTTGCCTGCTAATGACTGTGTTAAAGAAAGAAATTAATGTGATTAAATAAGATTTTGTGTCTAAGTTAATTAAAAAAAATTCTTCCTTTATAATCAATTAATTTTATGTTTCATGTATTGAAGAGGTCATATCATCAAAGTACACTGTATGCCAATATGTTTACTACTAACATTCCTCCCAGAAAAGTAAGGAGAATGATGAAGAAACAACGGATGTTGGAGGAAAAGATAAAAAACGCTAAACAAAGCTTTTCTCACTCAGGTACTTTTTCTAGTTTTATAATATAGTATTTAGTGCCTGTATTTTTGCTTAAAGTATTTTCCCTCATATTTTTAGTTAAGTTAAACTTCTTTGCCCATTTGATAATTTTCTTCAATTTTTTTTTGTTTTCTTAGAAGAATCTAGGCTAAGTACATTTTAGTGTTTATCTTGAAAAATTGTCAAACCTGGTAATATAATACTTACTAGTTTTAGTGTGATTGTTAAGGTTATTGAGCGTTAGTGTAATAATTTAAACTACAATTACATGTAATGAAATACAAATTATGCTTATTTTACAGAAAATAATTTTCATTTCTGATTTTACTAATTTTTTATGGTTTTATATATATTTTTATTTTGTTGGACATTTATTTCAGACCTGTAAAAAGCTCACTGGCTGGTCCCTATACAAATATGAGTGTATATTGCCTTAGTACTTGAAGCTGCAATCTTATCTGCTTGTATGTAACAAACAGGTGTAAAAAATTGTTATCATTATAAATCATCTACAACTGGTCTCACTACATCATTTAAAAAAAAAACAGGAACATGCTTTTTTTCTCTTTTTTTAAGCCTCAGCTACACAGCTATGTAGGCTTCGATGTTCACTGGTTTATCTCGTGTCTATACATGATTGGCCCTCCCCGGGATTTGAACCCGTGATCTCTCAGTTAGAGAGCCGAGACTATAACCATTAGTCTACGGAGGAGGACAAAAAACATGCTTAACTGTATATGTTAGTAACAATTATAAATTTTGAAATGTAAATAAACATCAAACAACATGTCAGACAAAACATTACTGATGGACATATAAGACAGATGTTTGTATTTCAAATTTTTCAATCAATATTTTATATGATTGACACAATGAAAAATTCTGGAAAGATCATATTAGGCTTAAGCAGTACTTTACGAACTCTCCTAGGCAAATAAAGACCAATCAGAAAAACTGGAGAGGATAATTTTGTTGTTATATTTGCTTGGTAACCAAATTGGGAGTCATCAAAATAATTTATTTCTTCCGGAAATTTGTTAACTGCTCAGCAAGAACAGGTCTGAAATCTTTGAAAAATTAGACAGAGTGCAGTGGTATGGTAATTATTATCTAACTTTTAACTGTTTTTATATCAAAGTTCATCTTCTGTCCTTTTGCTGTCTGTCTAATTCAGAATGTTTCCATTTTCTTGAGTGTACTTACACATACTTTTTATTGTAACTCAACAATCAGTAATGGACTCACCATAATTAATTTGCAATCCAAAATATAGGTAAACATTAATAAATATTTGCATTGTTCGTGGTTTAACCCTTAATGTTTATTGCATTTTTAGAGCTTTATCAATAATGTATAAAAAAATTGTTTTTCTGTTATGTAATGTTGTATGGAAATTAAATAGATATATATTTATTTCATACAAATTTGACAGAATAGTACAAAAGATAGTTGGACAGACATTTACATAGTGTGGTTTGTACCATGACTGCTGTCACTACATAAGTTTCTATATTTTTATTGTTGATCTATACAAGCAACTATGTGAAGTAAGCGTAGAGTAAGGTTTTTTGTACATACTTACATGTGCTATAGCCTTTACCTCTCAAACTGGCAAAGTTTGTAATTTGCTTACACATAACACATACACATAACACACCATCTACTAGTTACAATCTGATATTGGCTGATTTATATTAAGAGTTATATAATTTTGATCAGAAGACTCCACATTTTCTACTAGTGTATTCGTTTTTACATATACACAAGTTAGAATATACCACACTACTTGTCGTGTAACAAGCATCGCTGATGTTGCATGCATTTTCAAGTTTATAACTCACTTTATTCTCAAAGTGACAGGCAGTAAAAAAATGAGGTCATGTGCATTGGTGTTTATTTCTTTTTTATTTACAAAGATTTATTTATTGTTTGAGATTTCTTACCATATGATACATTCACATTTCTCTTCATTAGGTTTCATAGCAGTGCTTGAATAATAAAAGTCCATATACTTTTCTTTTTACTCTGTGGTACACACAAGTCACCAAAACATTAGGTTGTATGTGTTGGGGTAGTTAGGCTACACGTGTTGATCACATGATAAAAACTAATGTCTTATATCAGTTTGTTTACAAATTTATTTATTCTAATATTTGCTCGTTGCCACCATGGTTACCAATAAGGCCAATATAAAAAATATCCGCTAATGTCCAGCCTAAATGAAGCTTCTCGGATAATTTCAAGTCTATAGATCAGTTTGTTTTTGATTTTTCATAGGGACAGTCAGACCAAAATGAAATTTTGCCAACCCCATGAGTAATCGCTAATGCTTAACCAATAATTTTATTCCGTCACGGGCCGTTGAAATCTGACAACTTTGTACTTGGCAGCTGCACTGTTTAAGACAGCTGTTTAGTTGTGTTGGTTATTTTACGATTATAGTCTTCTGTTGTGATACAAAATAGATTGTGGATTGTTGTCTAGTGAAATTTGTGAATTACTGTATAATAGTATCAGATTCAGTATTTCTGGATGGACGTACAGGTGGAATAGAAAAGAGCGCATACTGAAGATGACTCTGAGTAGACATCACTTTCTTGTTAACCATCTTGTATATAAGCTTTTTATTGTACATTTTATTATTTTTAAACAAAACTGTATATAATTATATATTTCCTTTTAAGCATAAAAATTAAACTAAGTATTTTTTTAATTTCTATATAAAATAGATTTGGTGTTTTGTTTGTGTAGCATAAAATATGTGAATATTTTGTGATAGATAAACTTTACTTCTAACCAGCAAACGTCTACCCTTATGGTTTAAGGGAAATTTTAATTATTTTTGTACTATACAGTTTATTTTTCGAAGTAACTTAAACCGATGTGTAACCACTTGAAGTTTTGTTGTTTAATGAATGTACAAGAATTGGAGAACTGATGGCATTGAAAGGATTATAAATTTGAGGTCATATTTATTTTTACGAAAACTATAAGAATAATCATGTCATACAAAAGTAAATTCATATTGCATGTATTAATTTTGGTCCTCTTGCTGCTAAATAACCTTTTCAAGTTTGTATCCAATATATGATAAAAAATTAACTGCTACAACAGAGGTTTCTCAAAATAATTTATTAGTGAAAATCTTTGTATTTTTTATTCACAGGACCATCTGGATCTGGATTTATGAAACCTGAAATTTCTTGTAATTTTGGATCAGTGCCCTCTATAGGAGCATCCTTGAATTCACTGGTTCAGACAACACCAGGAGTACAGACTACAAGGTTTGGGCCCGTCATTCACCAATCGACAGGTATTGAGATAAGTACTAAAATTTTAATTACCTATATTTGACAAACATATAAATTGTGACATTGCCCATCTGTCTGTACAATAACTCTTGATAAAAAGGACCTAGAGACTTGAAAATTGGTATACAGTTTCCTCTTGTTCCAAGGAATGCCTGTTTACCACCCTGTCTATGTAATAACTTTGATAGAAACCTTGTAAAGACTTGATAATATTGGTATACTTATCCTCTTGTTCCAAGGATTGTCTGTTTACCAACCTGTCTATGTAATAACTTTGATAGAAACCTTGTAAAGACTTGATAATATTGGTATACTTATCCTCTTGTTCAAAGGATTGTCTGTCTACCAACCTGTCTATGTAATAACTCTGATAGAAACCTTGTAAAGACTTGATAATATTGGTATACTTATCCTCTTGTTCCAAGGATTGTCTGTCTACCAACCTGTCTATGTAATAACTCTGATAGAAACCTTGTAAAGACTTGATAATATTGGTATACTTATCCTCTTGTTCAAAGGATTGTCTGTCTACCAACCTGTCTATGTAATAACTCTGATATAAACCTTGTAAAGACTTGATAATATTGGTATATTTATCCTCTTGTTCCAAGGATTGTCTGTCTACCAACCTGTCTATGTAATAACTCTGATATAAACCTTGTAAAGACTTGGTAATATTGGTATACTTATCCTCTTGTTCAAAGGATTGTCTGTCTACCAACCTGTCTATGTAATAACTCTGATAGAAACCTTGTAAAGACTTGATAATATTGGTATACTTATCCTCTTGTTCCAAGGATTGTCTGTCTACCAACCTATCTATGTAATAACTCTGATAGAAACCTTGTAAAGACTTGATAATATTGGTATACTTATCCTCTTGTTCCAAGGATTGTCTGTCTACCAACCTGTCTATGTAATAACTCTGATAGAAACCTTGTAAAGACTTGATAATATTGGTATACTTATCCTCTTGTTCCAAGGATTGTCTGTTTACCAACCTGTCTATGTAATAACTCTGATAGAAACCTTGTAAAGACTTGATAATATTGGTATACTTATCCTCTTGTTCCAAGGATTGTCTGTCTACCAACCTGTCTATGTAATAACTCTGATAGAAACCTTGTAAAGACTTGATAATATTGGTATACTTATCCTTTTGTTCCAAGGATTGTCTGTCTACCAACCTGTTTATGTAATAACTCTGATAGAAACCTTGTAAAGACTTGATAATATTGGTATACTTATCCTCTTGTTCCAAGGATTGTCTGTCTACCAACCTGTCTATGTAATAACTCTGATAGAAACCTTGTAAAGACTTGATAATATTGGTATACCTATCCTCTTGTTCCAAGGATTGTCTGTCTACCAACCTGTTTATGTAATAATTCGACTGCATTGATCATAAACTTATTTTAGAAAAACTTAATATCCTTGGTATAACAGGAAAAGAAGCAAAATGGTTTAAAAGCTACCTGAGTGACAGGAAACAACTAGTAGAGCTCACCTGTAAGGTAAACAACAAAATACAGAGAGTAAAATCTGAAGCTTTATCAATGTGCAGAGGCGTTCCTCAGGGATCTGTACTTGGACCAGTGCTTTACATACTTCTAGCTAATGACTTCCCAAAATACCTAGAGGAATATTGTGAAGCAGTGATGTTTGCTGATGACACTGCCCTAATTATCGCCAACAAAAAAATGGAAGACCTTGAAGTAAGCAGTTATATTGCTTTCAATATGGCAAAACAGTACTTCTTTGTTTAAAGGTTATTTTTGACGATGGAAGGATTGTGAAGGAAACAGGATTTTTCCGGACATTTGCCATCGTTCAGTGAAACAAGAAAACAGTAACACTACGTTTCGAGATCTGCAATCTGATCTCTTCTTCAGGTGAAGAACTAACCTAATACATAATTACAAACTAAGTTAAAATAAACAAATCTTACTAAAGCGTTGTGGCACGCCTAAGTCAGGAAACACAACCTACATGTTGTTGTCAACTTCACTAACACTAAAGACATGCACTTAATACAAAACTATACAAAACACTAATCATTAAAACTAAACTACGGAATACAGGTCACAATGCGTCTTCACTCGTCTACTGACCACCTACGACTGACCAGAAGGACTAGCCAATGGCAATCGTGACGGCTGGCTAAAACAAGATGGCGGAAATACAAGGGAAGGGGAACAGGAATGGGCCCTTTCGTTATTATTGGTTCATGCGAGATGAACTTCTTAAAACCATATTGTGACTCCGCATTGGTTTATTACAAATATCAGATCCGTTTGATACTTTTGGTTTTCTCTTTAGTTCATTTTTTAGAATTGGCAACCAAAGCGGCCTAATCTCGACTGATGGTTGACTGATTGGTTGGTCTGCCAATTTAATGCCCTTCACCTGAAGAAGAGATCAGATTGCAGATCTCGAAACGTAGTGTTACTGTTTTCTTGTTTCACTGAACGATGGCAAATGTCCGGAAAAACAGTACTGCTACAAAAATGACCTAGTGCTTAATGAAACAAAAACTAATCAACTCATATTCACAACAGTTTCAAATAATTATTGTGGACTACCAGAACTAGAAACTGTGTCATCAAATAAGTACTTAGGCATCATATTGGATAACACCCTTTCCTGGACCTTACATG
The DNA here is from genome assembly GCF_021130785.1 of Homalodisca vitripennis. Classification (NCBI taxonomy): domain Eukaryota; kingdom Metazoa; phylum Arthropoda; class Insecta; order Hemiptera; family Cicadellidae; genus Homalodisca; species Homalodisca vitripennis. The sequence continues at coordinate 30,981 of NW_025778076.1, forward strand.
TGGACCATCTATGTCAAAAACTAAACTGCGGGCTATATGCTGTGCGAAGATTAGTGCAGATAAGTGACAAAGAAACAGTGCTGACTGCCTATTACTCGTTGTTTGAAGCACACCTAAGATATGGGCTCGTAGTATGGGGAGGCAGAAGCGCAACAAATCTGCAAAGGGTGTTAGTAATACAAAAAAGAGCAATACGAACATTAAAAGGACTAAAACCACAAGACTCCTGCAGGGAAGCTTTTAAAGATTTCAAGATTTTGACAATAACCTCACTATACATACGTGAAGTTATAATATATGCGTTAAGATCAGACCAAGCCAGATTGGTGGATCAACATAACTACAACACCCGAAACAGACACAACTTTCAACTACAGGCACATCGACTCAGCTTGTATGAAAAGAAGCCTTCTTATCGAGGTGCTGCCTTCTTTAACCGGCTACCAAAAGACCTACAGAAACTACAGGATAAACAGTTCAAGAAAGCACTCTCAGACTGGCTCTTAGACCGATCCATATACACCATACAGGAGTTTCAGGACTGGAGGAGTCTATAGAACTGAAACTACTCTCATTATTATTGTTATGACGCAACACTGTACTCAATGTATATGTGAATAAAGATGGATTTGATTTGATTTGATTTGATAATTCTGATAGAAACCTTGTAAAGACTTGATAATATTGGTATACTTATCATCTTGTTCCAAGGATTGTCTGTCTACCAACCTGTCTATGTAATAACTCTGATAGAAACCTTGTAAAGACTTGATAATATTGGTATACTTATCCTCTTGTTCCAAGGATTGTCTGTCTACCAACCTGTCTATGTAATAACTCTGATAGAAACCTTGTAAAGACTTGATAATATTGGTATACTTATCCTCTTGTTCCAAGGATTGTCTGTCTACCAACCTGTCTATGTAATAACTCTGATAGAAACCTTCTAGGGAGTTGAAAATTGGTACATTGTTTCCTCTTGGTCGTAGAAAGAACTCGTTAATTTTGGGTCAGAACGTAAAAGGCAGTCATTTTGTCTATTTGGTTATTTGTGAGTTAATTCTTTTGTTTTGTTAGGTCTTTAATTACTTAATTGTACTGTTTTTGTGTATTAAGAATATAAACTAATTTGTGGTTGAAAAGATACCGTGTGCCTCGTGTCACAACTCCTTCTTAAAATTATACAATGAATACTACTTAAAATAACCATTTTTTTTTTACACAATTCATCATATAAAAATGACATTTTGTTCTAGTTCTGAATTATTTGTAACAACTCTCTAATGTTTTCCATTTATAACTCAACACAGAATTCAGTAAAAGTATGAATTTCATCTTGTGAAGTCCACTTATGTAGTTTTCAATCACCTTTACGTTCCTTGTTGATATTATAGTACAGCGGTCGATTTTGGCTGGGTAGCACCCTTAAACGATGTAGCTCAGCCGATTCTGGCAATCGTTCTAACAAACTCACTTAGATTATTTTCTTAACGAATAATAGTGAGTAGAGTACAAAATACAAGGAAAACAAAACAATAATGTGGTAAAAATGAAACTATGGTGAATGTGAGGAATCTGGTGAAACTGTACATTAAGTAACCTCAATCAAGAAGATTTATATAGTTAAATATACAAAAATAACAACAGCATACTCAAAAATACATCAAACTAGTGTACAACAAACTAGTGTACATCAAACAAGTCTGGAGCTAATTTTCTATAAATCAGAACAACTTTTCGGAAATACTTAATTTATTCCAAATTTTAAATTTCACTCAAAATTTAACAAAGTTTTACCAAATCTTGATTTGCTTTTCTTCAAAATTTCTCTCAATCGGTCAAATCTAATTTAGAGTCTGATCAAAATTAAAAATGAAACTAAAAAGGTATACTTCACCAAAAAGGTTTAAATTAACAAAATAAAATGTTCTCTTCTCAAAATATTCAAAATAAAAATTACACAATGCTTGATGTAAACTTTAGGATCAAAATCTAATTTACAATACTTCAAAAGTTGAATTAATTATCAGACTCTGTTATATGGCAAAATTTAGAAAATTTAACACAACAGTATAAAACAAAAGATGTTAAACTAAACGCTGGTACGGGACTTACTACTTTGAAGACTATGGAGGCTGAAAAACTATTACGCACTAAAGGAAAAAAAAGAAATTTAAAACTTGACTTAAAACACACCGGGTAAAAATTAACTCTATATCCCAAATGTATAGGAATAGAGGAAGTACTATGGCTTCTGAACTGCACATGTAGACACTCTGCACTCGACTTGAAGACTACCCCTCTCTCCTCAAACCAACCGCGACCGGCTCGGGAACCTATCACCGTTGACATCTCTAACAGCTGGAGAGGTCAAACCAACAAAATAATGTCCAAGTACCACATCTAGTTAACAAAGAGCCTACTTCCTACCGCTATTCAGGAGAATGATTATAACTACGGTACACTTGTAATACTTAATATAAAACATCCGAACTTAAAACTGACACTACAGAGAGCGGCAAAATGTTCTTTTTTCACCGCGGTACTGCGTGGCGAGTAGGTAGTGGGGAAGATATGCGTGTTCTAGAGCCCAAACACAGACATCTTTAGTAGCAATGGAGTAGTGGTAGACTAAGCACTGCATGTGGTTTATCAAGGCAGTTTTAAAAGTGATGAATCCTGCGTTGCTGTTCCGTAGATGTTTTGATGTGGCTCCAAGAGGCTGAGTTTCTACTCATAACACCATTATGTTCTGGGTGAGTAACTTCAGATCTACTTGTTCTACGTTAAAACAGAAAACAACAAGCCTTTCTAGGTCAGTCCAGACATCAGAGAATATTGAACGAGTAAAAGGAGCTGTGAAAATCAGTCCTTGGCGGCTGGTCTATAAACAAGCTGCTGCTCTGCACATGTCTGATCGCTCAGAAAGACAAATATTGCGTTTTGTTCTCCATTTCCACCCATATAAAATGGCTATCGTCCATTAGCTAAAGCCTAATGATTATGCAATGCGGAAAGCATTTGCAGAGCAAATGATTGATCTTATAATGTCTGATGACAAAATTTCAATGATGATTAACTTCATTGACGTTGACGAAGCACGTTTTCATTTAGACGGTCGTGTTAATAAATAGAACTTTTGTTATTAATCTGCTACAAAACCTGAATAACTACATGAACATCCTCTGCATAGTCCCAAGGTCACTGTGGGTGTGGTTTAAGAAAAAGTTGTCTCATTGGGCCATTTTCTTTTAACTCTACAACTGGCAGTCGCCTGAAAATCAGTCGATATGACACGTGCCTGTTTGACATCTGTTATAATCAATACACGAACTAAACTGCAATGATTCATATACCACTGGAATCAGAAATAGTTGCTGATTTGATCGATGTATCTTGTTTTGTTTTGTATGCCATGATTTAAGTACGACATATTGAAAACGAGAGTTGTTTGTAAACAGTCGGCCATTGTTGTTGTATTGTTACCCGGTCACGTTATTCTTGTCCATCTAAAACGTAAGTTTATTACATGAAATAAGTGTTTTTATGTAATAAGTGTGTTTATTTATGCGTATAAATTCTCGTAGATTGTGTTTTATCAGTTTATTTTGTGATGTTATGAAGAAATATATGTGAAAAAATATATTAGTGAGCTTTTGTATTCTAGGCTATGTGCAGTGTTGTGATAGTTTTAGTTAGCTTTAGGATCATTTTCATATGCGATGATCATGATATAAAGCTTCTTTATTTATTTTTATAGGCTTACTTTTAACCTATTTTATGAATTTTTCGAGTAATAATTAAGGTTTTGATGAATGTTATAACACAGTCGTATCCATAGCAACGAATTTAGCTGTATTGTACTTTCTTCAGTTTTAGAGTATTTCATAATTGTTTTAATAAAACAAAATGTAGTAAACTATACATTTTCTAAAACTATAAAAAATTTTCAACATTTTGGGTATGTTGGAAATATTTTTTTTTCACACAATATGTCTTTTATAGGTGCACCCCCACCATTTTTACATACCTTTTTTATTTTTTTGAAAACAAACTTAGTAAAAAAGTGATAAATTTCTTATATATTGGGGTTTTTATTTTCATAAATAAAAATTAAATTTTCTTGTGAAAACAATGATATATAATACATATAGGTTTATAATCAAATTATATTTTAAAAAAAATTAAAAACCGATACTACTGCAAAACACCTCAAAATGGCCTGCCACTTGACGACATTTCAACTGCCAGCTCGAGGGTTAAGAGGGTGGTTGAATAGTTACGGTCAATTCGCAACATTATCTATGGATGTTACTTAACTTCTTGATCCCTGAACTTCAGAGAAATCATTTAGTGCCCAAGAGGATCTATTTTCAGCATGATAGGGCAATTGCCTATAAAACAACCAATGAGGTGATGAACTTTTTGGTCGAATAATCTCGAATTTTGGGGACATTATATGGTCAGCTCGCTCCCCAGTCAGCATTTTTTGTTTCTTTCTTGTGGGGATTCCTTAAAGCAAGGGTTTACACAAACAAACCCTGCAGACTGGATGAATTGAAAGTGGCCATAAGCCATTTCTCCTGCAATGTTAGAGAAGTGTTTCAGCTTCAATGCAAGACTGGAAGAGTGCAATGCTAAGCTCTCACTAATAATCTTTAATTTAAACATAATCTACTTACATTATAATATCAAAGTTGTGCTCATTTCACTTTTGGATACTGTGAGTATACTGTGAACAGATAATTTTTAGCAGGGCACTGCACTTTCACTACTCAACCACCTGAGGTATAGAGCAGGTATAAGGATTAATTATAACCTGTCTTATCAAGTCAAGATCAACTGATAACCACTCTGCCTTCAACAGATTACATATACAATGACACTGACTGATTTCTGCTTTTGTTTGTAAAATAGAGAGCTCTTCAATAAAAAATCTATAATTATAATTCATAAGCACTCAGTTTAATTGGAAATATTTTAATAAAAATAAAAAAAACTTATTGACAAAATATTTTGCTTATGTACAGTGGTGAATTTAGTAGCTACTGACATGAGAAATACAGAGATTATATAAATAAAATTTAATTTTTAAGGCTGATTTATAAGTGTATTATTAGATTGAATAAAAAAAACTAACCAACTATAACTATAAACAAATTATATACAACATTATCAAAGTTAAACAACCCCTTCAACTTACAGATGCAATAATAGCTCAACTAAGTACTGCATACTGCCTATATCTGACAATGACAGGAGAAGCTGTACATCATTGACACTGTCTGTACTATTACAAATAACCAGGGCACTTGATTAGTAACAAAACTTCCTTTCTGCAATTTTAAATATTGGACAGTAACAAAGGCTATTTCAAACAACATGACCGCAAAAGAATTGTTTCGTGTGGGTGAAATTATTTTTGCCAAAGTAAAGGGCTATGCCACACTGGCCTGCCATTATCAATAGCATAGAAGAAAGCTTAAAACAACAAAACAGTACAATACATCGTAACATTTTTTGGCACAAACGAGACTGGGAATAATTAAACAGATAGATATTTTCAAATACATGGAAAATATTGAAAAATATGGGAAAAGCCTAAGACAAAACTACAGAAATGTTAAATTTAATAATGCTCTTCTTGAGGCAGAAAGACATTTAAATTCCAACTCCTCTCCTTGCTGCAACAGCAAAAATTGAAGAACTGCAAGAAAAAAATCCTTAACCTTACAGCAGGGGAACGATTTGGATCACGATACATCGCTCTCACTGGCAGCTGAGGTAGGTAATGCACTGCTCACTGAAAAATACTCTTCTCAAGCAACAACTATATGACTTGAAAACACAGAGATCTGAGTCTCAGCTAGAACTAGAAGACAAAATAAAGCTGGCAGAAGAAATCACAGGAGAGCTTAGAGGAAAAATCAGCATGCTGGAAAAAGAAATGGAATTTATAAAAACGAAGCTAAAAAAGTGAATGTAAACTTAGAGAGAGAAGACATAATTCAATAATATGAAAATGAAAAATGCTGCCTTTCAACACAAATAAACAATGTACTCTCAACTAAACTCAGGACCTCCGGAACAAAATAAAAAACAACTTGAAGATGAAACAACTGACAAATCTTTGTTAATCAACTCCCTTGATGAGGAAAACTGCCAACTAAAAGGTGGCAAAACACAATCTAGAAATAGAACTAGAAGAAAATAAGTCCCTTGTCAAAGCAATCGCTTCAAACTATAAAGAAATCTTTAGCCAAAATATCTGAGCAAGAATCAACTGCAAGAAAACACCTCAAACATCTTGAAAATATACTTAAGGCAGCAAACCCCCAACTACTCTCTAACCTCCCTCATGAAACCACCCACCATCCGAATACTCAAAAAAACAAGCACATTTATAGCACCTCACTTAAGGTTGCAAAGAACAAAAATACTACAACTTACAATGCCCTACACTTGAAGAAGAGTTAAGCTCAAGAAAACCCAACACCTGAAAAAAATACAAGTAAACACAACCGAAAGAGACAACAGCACTCTGACTAACAGAGCTGATGAAAGAGATACTAACAAATGCAGGCAAAACATTCATTAAAACATCCTCCACATAACTCTTATAAACTCCTACAAAGACCTCATAAACATGAATACCAGCTGCTACAATATAGAACAACAATACTTCACCTTCGTTGGAAAATAACGAAGATAAAAACCAGGATAATTTTTTAGTCAAAGCCAAACAACCCAAAGAAAAACACAAAAGTTACATAAATTATAAAACGGTAACATTTTGGAATCAGGACTACAAGAAAATACTTATGAACAAAAACACAAACAAGCTGGGTTCATAAAATGAAATACACAACAAATACTGGGAAAAACATAAAACTATTACACACCAAAATATAAATTGGCTTTCAAGTAAAATAGACAGATTATCCCATTTTCTAAATGATAATGATCCTGACATATTAATATTAACAGAACATGGCCTTACACAAGAAAAACCTAAAACAAACACACATTGAAGGCTTTTCACTCATTGGTGGCTTCACTAGGAAAAAGACACTCCAAAGGAGGTGTGGCAGGATATGTAAAGCAGGGCCTTGAAAAACATGTAAAGCTCCTAGGCACAAGTGAAGATAATACAGAACTAATCTGTGAAACTGCCACTTTTGAGATAAAATTCAGGAAGGACATTATAAAAGTACTTGCTGTGTATTAGACCACCAAGTGCAAACCTGGATCATGCCATTAACATACTAACACATGAGTTAGACAAAGTGCTCCAAACAAATGCTCCTATAGTAGTTATGGGAGATATAAATGTTGACAATTTACAACGAAACAACACAAATGACAACCTTAAGCTAGAAGAACTTCTCATTTTCATTTGACATCAAAAGGATGCAGCTACCTCCAACAAGAATTTACAACATGAATCTTCAAAATTAATAGACTGGATATGCACTAATTTGGACCCTCAACTCATACAAACAGCAGTCATTAACGCAGGTCTCTCAGACCACACAGCACAGTCTGCCATAATTAACACCTTTAAAATCAACAAAAGTAACAATAAAGTGGAAAAGAGAATATTTAACAAAAAATCAATACAACAATTCAAACAGTCTTTAACTACACAAAGCTGGGACTCTGTTTTGCAGACTGAAGACATCAATCAAGCATACAACAACTTCCAGACCATTATACAATCCACACTGAATAACACCTGTCCCATTAAACTCTCAAAGTTAAAAAAACATATACACACACTGACATGGAAATTTGGAATGCGCTAGACTAAAAAACCTATATGTCCAGGCCCTAGAGAGGGAACAGTGTACTGGTCGAGCTGAAGATAAAGCATGAAGAAACAGCAGCCAGGAAAAAAAAGAATACGACCAGGAAAACTCAAAAATGCTGAGGAAAGAAAATACAACATCCTACATAGATAGAGCAGACAACAAATCCCGAGCATTCTGGCATGTAATAAAACACAGAAACGAAAAGCTAGCAATAGTGCAGATAAACAGATACACCTTCATACAAATGGAAAAGTAATTCGTCAGCCACTGGAAGTAGCAAACTGTTTCAACAACTTCTCTACAATCGCACAAAGAACACTCCAGGATAGCCATAATAATACAAACCACATCACCACAGCAGAACTGCCATCACCAACAATAAATAATTTTTAAAATTTCAACCTGTAAATCAGAAGATATAGAAAAAATCATAGACTCCCTAAAACCAAAGACATCAGCTGGTATAGACGAGATTTCAATCAAAATTAGCTAAGACTTGCAAAGCTGAACTATGTGGCCCCCTAGCAGATATCATTAATAAATCATTCAAACAAGGAATTTTCCCCAACAATTTAAAAATAGCCAAAATCTATCCAAGTACAAGAATGGACCTCATACAGACACTGGGCAGTTATCGGCCAATTTCCCTGATCTCTACTTTTACTAAAATTATAGAAAAAGCAGCACTTGAAAGACTACTAAAGCACCTGGAAAACAACGATCTGCTAACACATCAGCAACATGGGTTTGTAAAGGGAAGATCCATAGCCAGTGCTCTAATGCAACTGATAGAATATATCATCAACCAGCTAGATGAGGGCCGCAATGTAACCAGCCTTTTTTTGGACTTCAGTAAGGCCTTTGATTGCGTAAATCACGGCCATCTGCTTAAAAAAATTAAAAAAGCTTGGGCATTGAAGGAGGAACTGCAGCCCTCTGGTTCGAGAGCTACCTGAAATGACAGGAAGCAGCTAGTTGAAATACACTACTCCAAAAATAACATAGCTCAAAAAGCTCAGTCAAGTCTTGCTCAGGTCCAGAGAGGAGTGCCGCAAGGATCGGTCCTGGGTCCAATACTGTTCCTCCTACTTACTAATGAATCTTCCCAGCCAACTAGAGGAAACTTGCCATACAGTGATGTATGCAGATGATACAGTCATCACTTTAGAAAAACAGAATACCAGAACAACTTGTAAGATATACAAATGCAGCATTAAACATGACAAAGCAATACTGTGCTTCTAATGACCTGGTCTTGAATGAGAAAAAAAAACTGTACAAATAAAATTTTCGTTAAAAAACAAATCACTTAACCTGCCATTAACAGACATAACAGCAAAAAGTCAAACAAAGCATCTAGGCATCATAATAGACTCACAATTAACATGGAAACCCCACATTGACCAACTGTGTAAAAAAGCTAAGCTCAGGCACCTACGTTATTCGTTAGGATAAAGCAGGTGAGTGGCCAGAGCATGGCTAAGGTAGCTTACTTCGCTTTACTTGAATTCACACTTGAGATATGGATTAGCTATTTGGGGAGGAGCTAGCAACACCTATAAGGAAAAGGTTTTAATACACCAAAAAAGAGCTCTAAGATGCTTGGCCGGACTTCCACTTCCAGGAAAGTTGTCGAGAAACATTTAAGCAACTCAAGATCCTCACTGTAGTAGCTCTCTACATTCGAGAAGTAATAATCCATGCAGTGAACACCGAACAAATTAGACACCAAGACCTACATCAACACAGCACCCGTAATGCATCAAATTTTAATCTACCATCCCACAAACTCAGCCTATACAGAAAAAAACCATCTTACATAGGAGCACTCTACTACAAATCACCTACCAGAAGACTTAAAAAAGAGAACCACCACACCGCTTCAAGAGAAGTCTGAATGAATGGCTATCTACAAAACCATTCTACAATGAAAAAGAATTTTTTAGACTCAACTTATTTAATGTAAACTTTTAAGTAACTTTGACGCCATGTACTGATCTCTATGATTATGTCAATAAAGAATATTGTCTATTGTCTATTGTCTAATAGGTGAAAGGAGGTTTGTTGAGATTGCTCAGCACTCTACGTGCCGCCCGGACCACTCATAATTACGACAAATATAAATAGTGTTAATCATGGACAATTGTACTTTTCCATGATTGAAATATTTAAACACATTTTCAATTATACATTTCTTTTAATTGTAACACATTAACCCATTGCGGATCACTGACAAGCTGGGCTCGTCACTCAGGGGCTGGGCCTAACGGCACGATGACGAGCTCAGGTCGCAAAAGCGGTCTGCTTTTCAGTTACCCTCCAAATAGTTCTATTAATGTCTGATAGATCGGGCGATCGTCTTCACTTGCCAACTAAGAGTGTTTAACAACGGTATACGTTTAGAGTTTTCAAAAGTTTTATAAATATCCTACAGATCGCAGTTGTATGTCGAAGTTGAAAAATCATTCATATGAGTTTACTTTCTGCTTTTTTAGCGCTTCTGATTGGGTGTTTTCCTCAGTTGTTATTATAATACTTTTGAGGTTAGTGACACAGAACTAAACGACGCAGACGTACATGTTGGCGGGTTTAGTCTAGACTATGGCCCGGATGTTGTAATCGCTTCGTCCGAGCTTTATTTAGACTATGATTCAGCCATCATCCTGCCACCCCGGAACCTTGCTCGCGTGTTATCGTTCCTACATCACGGATACGCCAGCAGGCCCATGTTCCATCTGAACGAATACCTTCAAAGCTGAATTTTCTAGTATACAATAGCGAGCGATACGATGTGGCGCACCATTGCTGTTCGTCTGGCCGCTGACCGTAAAGTAATTCGTGCCCGCTGGTGCCCGCACGCCAAAACAATACGATCCGCAATGGGTTAATTCATTTAGTACTTTACTTTCTATAGAAAAATGTTTATGGACTTGTGAATAATTTTGTTTATTGTTCCAGAAATAAAACCATCTTTAGCTGAACAGTTCAAACCTACATTTCCTGCATTTCAAAGTTCAACGCCGTCAACAAGCAGTTTACCTCAAAACAATAAAGAAGATAAACAAATTACTGTGGATCCTAACCCATCTGAAAGTTTTACAAATATTCAAAACGTTGAAATTAACGGAATAAACCCCAAGAGTCCATTTCCTAAACTTTTAATTTTTAAAGGCTGTGCAAAACAATACTGTGGAGGTGTACAGTTTTTAAGAAAGAGCTTCTATTATTCTATATATGGACCACTTACATGTTTGAAGGAACAATGCGGAGATGTAGTGTAAGTATAAGAACCCTTGAAGCTTTAATTTTGTGTTGATTAATTTCAAAACAATTATTGTTTTAAATTAAATATAATTTGAATTTGAATTGGATTATAAAGTAAAGCCATTCGAGTAACAGATTACTAACATTGTTGTGTTCAGCTAACTGTTATCAATTCGATCATTGATTAGTTCCTAAATTGGCCTTTCCTTTTAAAACTTGTAACTGAAAATATTGCAAAATTGAATCATTTGTTGGTTTATTGAGGAAGTAAGGATAGTGGTTTTAGAGAACTTCATGGTGGCCTCCCCAGGGTTTGGTCCTTGTTCTTATTTTTCTGTTTTTTATATTTACACTGCTGACATTCCTTATACCCAGACTAGAAAGTTTATGCTGGTGACTTTACTGTTGTGTCACAACAAAGGGATGTCCATAAAAACTAGTCTTAGAAACTATAAAGTTCTACATAACGAAACAAACTGTCCTCTCAGTAATATGGTAGCAAACTATGGATTTCATAACTGGTTAAATGGTGTACAGCTCAAACACAGTGAACATCCTTGGTGCTAAGAAAGAGGGGAGCAGTCTGTGCCGATTTCTCATATTAAAGAGCTATCTACAAAATACAGCAAGCAAAGCAAAGACTAGGCGATTACTTACAGTATTTAGCAGCAAATGCAAAGTCTTGTGAACATTAGATATGTCCTTACTCTATTTTACTGCTCTACACCGTTCACCTGGCCAGGTAAACAATGCAAATGTGAGAGAAATAAATGTACAATCAAACAGAGCAATGGGTATGGTAACTGGCACGCTTATAACTAACCCTCTGTAATGGCTTCAGATACTAAACAATATAGCCTATCTATGTACAATGGGTTAGTAGACTTTGATGGGAGAGTTTTATAGATCTTATCTGTTTCCAATCTTTCCAACGGTTATCGCAAGATTGGTCCCCAGGTTAATTGTTACAGAGGGCTTCTTAGCCCTAACTTAACCTGGTAAAATAAGACATCTTTACTTTACTTCACTTTTATTTTTTCCATTTTGCAAGATCTTCAACTCAGATAAGCCAGTTGAAGTTCAGTTACACGCTTGTGGCTTTTCAGTTTGACAAGCAAAATAACCTTGACATCTAACCCAAGAAGACTAATAGAACAAGCCTCTCTTGGAAGTAATTGCCATGTAACATTAAAGTCCAGATCCGAGAATAAAAATCAGTCCTCCAATTGTAGAGTGGTCTGCCGATCAATGACTCAATCCATGAATGACTATTCTGATCACTATCTAGGAGAACAATAGACCAAATTTGGTTGGTCATGGAAATTTTCATTATCTTATCAAGACTAAATTTTGTGATGGGAGGTCAATTTTGCTTTCTACTCTTGATGTTAGTATGTTGAACATTTTAAAGTGATGCATAAACATATTCTAGTTGTTTTTTAAATTGATACTACACCATATGCCTTGATAATTGTCTAATTTAATTGGCACAGGTCATATAGGGCATTCATTTTTTAGAACTAAAGCCTTTTTTTAATTGAATCAGTTTGCAGAATTGCCATGCTTTCTTTTTATGTGGCTAAATCAATTTAAGTTATATTATGTGCTTGGTGTATACAAAGTGTGTATCTGTCTACATGTTGCCTGCAACTGATGACTCTAGATTACAATGCATGTAAGCTATGTATGAAGGGTTAAGATTAAATTGCCACATGACATGGTCGGTAGGCCTAGCTTGCCGACCATGTTTGTGGTTTTTTAACCACTTAATGGAATAATTATAATGAGCTGTAGACCTTGAATGTTGATGTTTGCAGCAAAGCAAGACTCTGGGTTGCTGGGAATTGTGTGCGTGAAGGCCAAGGTTACACAAGCATAGAAGCAGAATTGGATGCAATGTACAAGCTCTTTCAGGAGCTGCGAACCACCAACTATTATATTGAGGTAAACTAAGCTTCAAAGTAGACTCATTGAATTTATCTCTTAATCAGTATACAAGTGTCAACCATTTCTTTAACATTTTGATCCATAAGCAAGATTTTGAACGATCCTAAACTAGATACGTTTTGTTGAAGATTCGGACGTAATCCATTTTTCATGTGCTATATTTTTCAATTTTGGAAATACAGATTGTTACTGGGACCAAATTTAGTGAATACAGTGGATTTTGTAAATTCAGTTTGATTAATTATGTAATTTTGGCCATTAAAACAATGGGTGTGTTTACTCTCATATCTTGTGTTATTTTTCAAAGTGGTTAATGTGAATGATTCTGCATACATCTCGTTCAATCCAAGCCATAAATTTGTCACCCGATATGATCATCTTCGTTTGTAAAAATCATTTTTTTTTATTGCGTCTTTGTATCTGGAGTTTCCATATTTTGTCCATAGTTGTATACATCGGTTGCACAAATGATTTATAATTGAAAATTACCTAAGGAGTTTGCTATATGATTCCATTTATTCCTCTCTATGAGCAAATGTTGCATCCATTTACCAAGAGTTTTTCACAGCCAATTATTTACAGGAAATAAAAAACACACAACTTTGTGATATGCTTATGTCTTTAACTATTCATAGTGTACTTAGATTCATCTCTTACTCAAAAGCATGATCTCGGATATATTTTTTGTTCATTTGGCAACGTATAAATTTCTGTTTTTAAACATTAGCTTTGGCATTTTTGCCACCATGAAACCAAACTAAAGGGTTAAACAGGGACCTGAAAGCTTTTATTATTTTTTAAATTAATATTATCCATGTAGTATAATTTCAAAACAAAGAGAAATATATGGAAAAAATATATTACAGTTTGTTAGTGAACCGAGATTGTAACTGTGTACACCCATAAATTGTTCAGTGAAATAAACAAATTATAGATAGATTATTTAGACGTGAAATGGTTTGCGCATGGAGTTGTGAGGGGTATGAGGGGCTGTGTGGAGTAAGGGGAGCGGAAAGGCAGGTGCAGCTGGTAGACTACTAGCACTATTGCAGATTTCGTTTTGATACGCGTCTACGCTTTCATTGTGCTTCGTTAACATAAACTTCAGGGTACTGTTCTCCACATAAACGTTGTAGACCTATATTATTTCATCAGTTTTTGTTCAATTTTCTAAACCGAAACACTTGCGGTGTCTCTTTTAAGCACTGATAATTATGTTTTTAGCCATGCACTTAACTGGTGGAGCAGACAGAACTGACAATCTGCGCTGATCAGCGGGCTGTAACGTTTGTCCACTGCGCAACCAAGGAACGTTTCACGTCGAAATAATCCATCTATATATTTTATTGAAAGAAAATCTTGAAATTGACAAAATAGTACTTATGCATTTTAACAATGGAAGACTCTAATAAAAGATTGTTTTCAGAGGGGGGAATTGTAAGTGAGTGAAAATGGAAGGGGATTGAGAAAGGAATTTAAAAGAATAGTGATAAAGTTGTGGTTGACATAAGCTACAAAAATATAATATAAAATAAAAATGTGATAAATTATACTAATATAAAAGAATAATGTATTGCAAGCCACTACTACTAAGGAATTTATTTACTTTTTTACAGCTTAAGGACAGTTATATGCCAGGAAAAAAAAAGACGTTTCCACCGTTTCTAAGCAATGTTGATCCATCTCTGAGCCATATTTACAAGTAAGTAAAACAAGTTTTATCTGTCATGTTGATATCTTCTGGTGTAAATACTGAAATCATAAAGTAGAATTTTTGACAAAGAATATTTGTAGAATCACACATGCGGTAAGTAATATAAATTTTTTGTCAATATTTGAGAGATAAACATTAGCTATCAGTTTGGTCCAGTCAGGAGAGGGGCGCAACCAGAAATTTCTTCTGGGGGTTTGGCCATTTAACCTTAGGTGGATGGATGTCTGGGGGAATAAATTAGAATGAAATGCCATTTTATGCTACTTTAAGACTGAAATGAAGTGAAATGTTGTAGACCTCAGCTGTGACACAAGCAGGAGGCGGCAAGCGCACAATAGTATATGCTGTTTGCTAAACCATGAGCATAAACAAGCATAACATTTGGGGCTTCTTTCATACATTACATTATCACAAAACAATGGAAGGGATTATTTCTGTATGTTAACAACTAAATTTGATATAACCTAACTAGCATGAAACTACATAATAATTCTGTTTAACCTACAAGTTTATTGGAACAACATTTCTGACCTGAAATATTGAAACCTGCAAGGATTTCAGATATTGCATCTTTTCTTAATTAGTGATTCGTTAAGGAAAAACAATGAAGGGAGGGCTATGTCACGCATACTGAGGTGGTGATAAGAGACGCAACCTAGATGAGGAGATGTTTATAAGCTGCAATGGGGAGGGTCCGGGTTGGTTCCGTAATTAGGCCCATGACAATAGACAATAGACAATAGACAATTTATTGGCCATTAATAATTTTTCAATAAAATTACAATAGGCTTCGTCAAATATTAAGGCTTAAATTACTAGCCTAATCTAAAGTTAAAAAATCCGTTATGAAACGATCTCACAGCTAAAATATTCATTAATATTATAGAAAGGTCTATTTTTTTAGCCAAGAATACAATTTATTATTAAAACTTGACATGGTAAAGTTTGAACAGCATAAGGTAACAAATTGAACATTTTAATGCCTAAGGTTGTATGGTAATTCATGGTTTTACCTAATCTAGCTCTATCTACATTTAACTTATCTTTATTTCTTGTATTATAGTGATGAAACATCATTTCTTTTCAAAACCATGTGTGACTTTTTTCTTACATCTACTAATACCTCATAAATATACAGATTTTATAACAGTTAAAACACCAATATTTACAAACAAAGGTTTACAATGATCTAACACAGGTGCATCCGCTAAAATTCTCACAGCCTTCTTTTGGATTACTAGCACCTGATCAATGCCTGTACCATTACCACCAAATTATTAAACCATATCTAATAATACTTTCAAAAAATGCAAAGTTAGGGCCATTTTTTATATACCTTTGTGATACTATTTTTTTTAAATTACACAATAAGTAAATAACCCTAGACAATCTCTTGCATACATAATCAATGTGTTATTTCCAAGATAGCCTGTTGTCACACTATTATCCCCAATAACTTAACAAAAACTTCAGATTCAAATATAGGCCTATTAATATTCTTAAGAGTTATTAACATTTGTTTTGTTTTTTCTGCGTTTAAATAGAGACCATTTTACATTAAACCAGTTAACAGTTTCATTCATTGTAGTCTCTACCAAGTTGTTTAAGTAAAGCAAATTTGTGTGACTATTTAACAAAGTGGTATCATCAGCATATATAGTAGTAAAACTAGAGACATTAAAACTTAAATCATTAATAAATATAATAAACAAAACAGGACCCAACACAGATCCCTGTGGCACACCTATATTTATATCAGCCACTTGGGAATAAGCTCCATTAACCATAACAACCTGTTTGCGATTTGCAAGATAGGACCTTAACATGTTCAAATTCTTTGCACGAAACCCATAGAATTCCAATTTGTTCACCAGTATATCAGGTCTAACACAATCAAATGCTTTGCTCAGAATCACAAAGTGTGATCTGAGCCCAACAATTATTTTCCAAAGCTAAGAGAACATTATTTACAAGAGTATTTACAGCTTTAACCGTTGAACAATCAGTGCTGGTAACCAAATTGACTAGAACTAAATAATTTGAGATTTTTCAAAATGAATACATATTTGATGTTTAAGTAATTTCTCAATTACCTTAGACAAGATTGGTACACATGAGATAGGGCCTATAATTATTTCGGACAATCAAGTGAGCCATTTTTATACACAGGTACAACTTTTTGAAAATTTTAAACATGTTGGAAAAATCCCTTCCAATACACAACAATTAATAGAATATGTCAAAGGCTCAATTATATAATCAATAAACAGCTTTAATTAAAATACTACTTAATCCATACACATCTTTAGAAATGGGAATTTTTTTAGAGATAAAAACAATTTTACGAACATCATCTACAGTGACAGGACAAAAAACACACTCCTCAAATGGAGGGCAATAACTTATTAAGACATTGATTTGCACTATTCACAGAACTTTTCACTTTGGCACTGATCTCTTCAATAGCTGTCACACAGTGTGAGTTGAATTCATCAGCAGAATATTACTGGACCGACTGCGTAGGGTTTCCTTCCCCGATGCCTTGTTAATGATTGTCCATGCTGCTCTACATTTATTGACTGAATTTTCTATGTAATCTTCATTACTCTGTCTCTTTGCTTCTTTAATAGCCAGTCTATAGCGCCTTCTAAAGAGTTCTCAGCAAGTTGAGTAAATTATCATTATTCGTTCTATTATAAATGTCATGACAACACAAAATTTGCTTTTTCATGTTCTCTAGCTCTGGGGTATACCAATTTAAAATTTTGCTTTTTAGTTCTATTATTAGGTTTTATTAATCTTTATCTCTTGCATTGGATGGCATTGATTAAAAATTTTCTAAAAATGTATTATAAAACAAATCAAAAGTTTCTTCTGCTGTTAAGTTACAATTCTGAGGAGCAATAAAATTCCAGTCTACCTTACTTAAAACAGTATTTAAAACCCCTCCAGGTTCACAGTTGTATACCTTCTTGCAAATTGAATCGAAGGCCTACTTGAATTTATTTTACCGGGGCCATCAGTCTTCTTATTGATAGGCCTATTCTCCGCCAACCAAACCCATAATTTGAATAGCCTTATGATCTGACAACAAAGGTTCAAAAATATGCAGCTCGTAATTTTTAGGGCAGAGGTCAGTAATAACATTGTCCAAACAGGCTTCTCCACGAGTAGGCAAATTATTTACACAAAACAAATTATATTGCCGGAGACAGTTCAAAAAGTCATTTACACTAGGTTTTGAGGTGTTTCGGATATCAAAGTCAGCATTAATATCTCCACAAATTATTACTTTACATTTAGGCCTAAGTCTGATTAAAAATCTCAGAAGTTGATCTAACTTGTCCAGAAAGACATTTACTTTTACCTTCAGGGGAACGGTACAGAGAAATAATAATGACATTTAATTCAATGTCATGATGATTGGCAGCAGCGTTTACATTTGGGGTAAGATAAATTTCACATTTTTGTTTGACTGTAACACACATCTTTGTGTAGTTGTTTTTACGAACCAATTTTGTAAAATTAAACGTGGTAGCGTGTTTATTACATTATTAACTCAATACCTTATAAGAAAATAAAAAAAATATTGTAGGTACTTTTTATGGATATTTATTCTTCTGGATCAAGATTCTTATCATATAGTTAAGAGTAGAATGTACCAATTTAATTTATAATCTTATATCGGCCAATTTTAGAATTTAGAATATAAACGTGCGTGACATGATAAATCAAATACAAAGCGTACGTTTACAATAATTTTGGCATCGCTGCAATTTATTAGCGAGATCCACAGTTATATCATTGCAAATTTTTATATTATGAGATCTTATTTCATTCCATTCTTTTAAGTGAACAATATTTGGTGTACGTTTGGATGAAAGCAGATTTAGCTCAGATCAGGTACAGTTTTAGAGCAATATTGGAGTGACTTGGAGTAAGTCACATAAACAGGGCTAATTTATTTGTTTCTAGGGTTGTTTGTCTACGGAAGCGGGATGGAAGTACTTTTGTACATAATATACAAGGGGCAGTGGACTATGTTTCTTCAGCTAGGGAATTGCTCGACTATATAAAGAATCACGGAAACACTGGTTCTAAGGCAGATCTCTTCATATTTAATGTCGACAAATCACAACGTACTGAAATATACCGGTAAGTACTTAATTTGTAAAAATATACATATGAATGGAGTTTTGTGTATATAATTGTAGAACTAAATTGGAAACTTGAGTTATATTTATGTGATGTAATGCAGACAATTTTATTGATTCTATCTGCATCTCTGTCATGTCAACAATAACTGATATGACTAATGGCATGAGATTTGAATGTGAATATCCTATTAAATATTCTCATACCACTAGTCGAAACTGAAACAAGTTTTTAAAATCTTTTTCTCATTTTTCTTTAAAAAGTATAGTTTTAAACAAAGAAAAGATTGTTAAAAGATGCTTCTTCCGTTCAGTGGTGTTCTTTTTATGCTGAAGAAAGGGGACAGAACTATACTACAGGTAAACGTTTGGAAAAATTGTGAAATTGTATTTTGAATGGTATGAGCTATTTTTGCTAGACAACGTTGCGAGTAAAGCAAGCTTGATTTTACACCAGAAAGTAAGTTGAGTTAGTGTTTTGTTTAGAAAAGTAATTAGGTCCTAGTTTAAGAACCAATCTCATTAATCTGTAAGCCTCCTTTATTTTTAAGCTTTGTCCTAATTGAAATGAATTTACGTTATTGGGACCTTCAATAGATAACAGTAACAAAGTGCTTAAGTTGGTTATAGGCTACCTAACATCTACGATTGTCTGTCATTAAAAATAAAATCTGACCATAACATAAACTTAAAAAATCTCCAGTACTATTTACAGATTTCAAGAGAAGATGCTCAGGAGCATACAACGTTTGTTTATGTTTGTATGCACATCAGCCACAGTGCATACGCACCGCTGTCATAGCACTAAGCATGGCCTTTCGTTGCACTCTAGGCTGATGCTTTCCAAACCAGACATGTCAGCTGGCGGCGCACTGTCTTGATATTTTATTTAGATGAAATCAAATGTGATTACAAATATAATCTTAATCTTAGTATCATTGAAACATTTGTACGCTTTAACCTTTTTTTAACGATATACTTCTTGGGGTTAGTTGTTCTTTCTTGCTATTGTTGCACTTTTGCAAGAGCTTTTCTAAACAGTGCAAAATGCAAAAAAATGAGATTGCAGCTTAAACCTCGTACTGGTGAAAGAGACCTTTCCATTGCATTCCACCTGAAAATGAGCACTGAGTATTTGATATAGTACAGTATAGTCTGATATATTTCAAATTTACTATTTTATTTTGTATACAGTATTTTATTATGTTGCAGAGCCTGCAGTGCAGTAGGAATGAAAGGAAGACCACTGATTGGCTGCTCTGACGGAGGGGTAATGGCTTACTTCCCGGAGAAACCTTGGGAGATACTTCAGGACCTTTTGAAGTGTGGTGGGGAGACCATCAAGTATCGCCTGTTCCCACCTGGCAGGTAAAGTAATCTTATACTGTAATTTGTATGAAGAATGTATAGATAAAACTGGTTTGTAAAAAAATGAAATAGTTTGATTATTAATTGTGCTTTACTTTATTTTTCTGGTATAATGAAAGGTAAAATATTAACAGAGAATGCCAAAGTACAAATAATAGTTAAGAATAATTCTTTATTGGTTTTAACATTAATATTGCACACATTTGATTACATGTTCAAAGTTAATACTACATCTAGTATACATCATCCAGGGTCAAAATTTTATTTTGAACATAATAATGGTTCCTCTTGCATTTTCATCTTAGTTTTATTTTAACCCTAGCACTGCAACCAAGCTAAATATCTTAGATGGGGTCCGGTTTTTGTGCATATTGCAAGCCTTTTTTAAACAATCTGTAAAACAAATACTAAACCTGTTTAATATATACATTTTAGCAAATAATGTTTTCTCGTGAAATGCAGTTTTAGAAACAGTTACCTAAATTTATTAATGTTGTATTCTTTTTTTTCCTTTTATTTAGCAGTAAAAAATGTAAGAAAATTCAAAATATCCAAAATTTGTAGAATATTATGTAGAAAAAGATTTTCTTAATTTTTCAGTAGAAATATGTTTTCTAAAACACGCATAAGTTATAAAATTATAGAAAGAACGCTAATTATTTTTTAGTACAAGATTACAAAAAAACACATTTTGACATCAAAATATTTAGGTAAAGTGAATTAATTAAGGAATTATTGAAATTTTAATTAAGGAAACTCAATTGTGCAATGCCTTTGTGAATATTTTCAATTACTGTGGATATTTAAAATGTCTTTAAATGATAAAATCATGTTTGATGAAAATCGGCTTTTCAGATGTCGAAGTTTAATTTGACTTTACAGATATCAAGGCTGAATTTTATTTCTTTAGTTAGTTGTCAATGATTTCCTCCAAGTTGTAGATTGCGTGACTGGTGAACTTTTTTGCACACTGGCGTATCTACTGTATAGACATCTTCCATTTTGGCAAAAACGGTCAATGTCCGTAATAGAAGTATTTCTGCTATTTTTAAGAATAAGAAAAAAAAGGTTTTATTTTTTTTTAATTTTTTATAAAATATTGAAATATTCATTGAAATTCTACTATTTGATAATGAAATAGGTGGAGTATAAGCTAGAAATGCTACAAAAAACCTAATTCTAAACTATCTTGTTTCGGAGGGTTTCGTTGTTTAAAACATTTTCTGTTACTTAATATATGTATGCAGTCATTTTGTCATTTTGTTTTAATAATATAATAAATAAATACTTGATAATTTTTTTAGTGATTTGGAGAGTGAGTTAGTTGGCGATCGAAGAAAAAGTACAGTTAATGGTAAGTATGAGTTGTCATTATTAACTATTTAATTCTTTTTTTATTGTTTTGACTTTATATAAATAGTAGTGTTATTAGAACTATCAATGATTTTTGTTTAGATTTATGTTTTTTTTTCCTTTCTTTTATTGTATTTTAGATAATATTGTTATTAAAAATTGACCAATTCACTAGGTGTCCTATTCAAATTTATACTCATATTCATTTCATTAATTGAGAGAATATTGTGGTACTGTAGAAAACTTTTATTTTTCAGTATATATCAATATTGGAGTGTCTAAGCTCAACTTTCATTAAACTCATGTTCATAAAATTAACGTAACTTGCTTGCTGTAATGTAGTTTAAATATCAGTTTAATGTGTTTCATTGAGAGGAGATTGAAAATGTCCAAAATTTCAGCAGGTTATTCGGTGTGTTAGTTAATTGCATTTACTGGTTAATAGCAATGTATATTTACGAAAATGCTTTAAAAACTCATCTGAAGTATTAGCAAAACGAAGAAAATATTAAATTAAAATTTTGGAGGAAATCAGAAAAACTCCTTTATATACCATCTAACTCCACAAATTCTTACAACCGTGACTATTATCTGTTTGTAAACTCACCAAAACCTTGTAAAGTGTTTTTTTTTTTTTTTTTTTTTTTTTTTTTTTTTTTTTTTTTTTTTTTTTTTTTTTTTCCGTTCTCTTAGGACAAGAAGGTTATAAATTGCAATTAGTCCTGTAAGAACCTTTGAGCTGCTTCCAGAGTGATAGGATATTCAGGATGGTAAGGTTAGGGAATAGGCCTCCTATCGAGATCCATGAGGAAGAATTAGGGCACTACATCTCAAAGTCATCCCGGAAGAAGGGGAGGCCAGCTCTGAACCAGCCTCTCCAGTCAAAGTAGGCAGGGGGTGGCACACCCTTGTTGAGGTTAACAAGAACCTCTGAGGTAAGGAAACAAACACCACCAACTAACTCCAACAGTCATCTTCCACAGTAGACTAGACCTATCGAATTGCCCATGAACCCCAGAATCTCAGCATTTGCGGTTAGTGATGTGCCGCTACTGGACATCCATAAAGTTGCCCAGATTGAAGTGGCACATCGGTTTTTTGCTGTGCCCAGTGGTGGGTTCAACTGGTAGGTGTAAACCAGCCAGAAGTGATCCCTGTTGGGTGATTGTAAAGTGGTTACTGCAAGGTAATACAGTTAAGCTTGGTGGCTCCTTGGGTTGCTGACGGGTGAGCGACTCTGTCCTTACAAGGGAGTAACTCCGGATGGACGTAAATCTCCTTGTAGGACGGGGAAAATCTCAAAAAAACAAATATCTGCCTTTAAGTATTTGTGAAATTAAGAAATAATTTGACTGCTTCTTGAAACAAGGTTTGATTAATCCCAAACATAAAAAAAAGTAAAAGCAACAACATCATATTTTATGCAATGTGATCTGTGAAAGTGAATGAAGATTGACAATCTGTGAATTTTACTGATGTCGCCGAATTGTTTTATGTGTGTGGACAGCATGTTTATAGACGGCCAACCAATCGTCTCAATTGAGTTTGTGAACGATTGATCCGCACACCTCTCCCGATTGGTCGTCAGATTACAAGTTAAAACAAAGGAAGTGAATTTATGGTTTAATATCACAGTCACATCCAAACCTTGACTGAACTAATATTGTCGTCAGTTTGCAGATGGGCGGCCGACAAATCCTACACAGGTAATTTTTTGTTCTTATAGCAATATTGGTTAGAAGATGGCTAGTGGAAATCCCATCAGTTTGCCCAACAACTATTTGTCTGAACTATTGACGTATTGAAGCCGAATCTCAATTCCACCGATCTTGAACAAAATTTTGTATTCAAGAATCGACCTATGGGATTCGACAATCGAATCTGCGGAGATTAACCGCTTCAATAGAAAATTTTCTTTATTTACATATTCATAGAGAATAGTACATGCGTCATAAAACAAAAGTTGTGGTTAGTAAAATTTATACAATGTAAAAAGTTTTTGTGTCATAGTTATATAATACAAAGTTGTTTTTTTGATGTCCAGAGGAAGCTCTTGTCTTGCGCTACACTGTGTCAGGTGCTCAAGAATTCTTTGACAAGAAGCTTTTTTGTCAACATAGCTGATGACACAATCCATAACAATGGACAAACTACTGGCCAAGCAATGTTACTACCAGTTGAAAATCCAGATATTCCTGTATTAGACCTCTACCAAACAACCAGACAGGAGGTGTCTCGAGTTATGGATAGTCTGAAACCAAAAACTTCATCAGGCTATGATGGAATCTCAGCAAAGCTTTTAAAAACTTGTAAAGAAGAGCTAATTGACCCCATAGTAGACATAGTAAAAAAATCTTTTTTGTCTGGAAACTTCCCATCTGCTCTAAAAATGGCCAAAGTCTACCCATTGTTCAAACAGGGATCCCCAACCCAAGCCTCAAATTATCGACCGATTTCTCTAGTTCCAACATTCTCTAAAATAATTGAAAAACTGACACTAACCAGACTCATAGACCATGTAACGACAAATGAACTCCTTACAACCCAGCAACATGGATTTCTGAAAGGCAAGTCAACAACCACCGCCCTAATCTGTCTGGTAGAATTCCTTATTGATCAACTTGAAGATGGCAACACCACCACTGCTATTCTACTAGATTATAGCAAGGCTTTCGATTGCCTCAGCCACGAACACCTCATGGCTAAGCTTAGTGCGATAGGTGTAACAGGGACTGCCTATAACTGGTTTCACAGTTACCTGACAGGGAGGTGCCAAATGGTTGAACTTATGCATAATAGCAAGGGGATTATGCAACAAATCAAATCTGAACCAAAAAGCATCACACGGGGAGTTCCTCAAGGGTCTGTACTGGGTCCAGTACTTTTCATTTTATTTACCAATGACTTTCCAAGATATCTAAAAGACTATTGCAGATCACTAATGTATGCAGATGACACTGTATTGCTATTGGGCAACAATAATCCAAAACATCTTGAAGTGACCTCTTATATTGCTCTTAACATGGCAATTCAGTATTGCCATAGGAACGACCTCGTTGTAAATGAGACAAAAACTAAGCAACTTATTTTAGGCAAGCACAGAGAGGCTGTAGGCAAGTTACCTGACCTTGAAGAAGTTACTGTTGCCAAATACTTGGGAGTAACAATTGATGAAAGCCTCTCCTGGACCCCCCACATCGATCTCCTGTGCAACAAGCTAAGTGTAAGCCTGTTTGTAATTCGCAGGATTAAGAACATCTGTGACGTGGATACAGCCAAGATCGCCTATTACAGCCTGTTCGAGACCCATTTACGCTATGGTATTGAAGTATGGGGAGCAGCAACTACAAGGGGTAATCTAGAACGAGTGCTCTTGCTCCAAAAACGTGCTATAAGAATACTTGGAGATCTCCAGTCAAGAGAAACTTGCAGAAGCAAATACAAAGACCTAAAAATCCTGACTGTAGTAAATCTGTATATCTTGGAAGTTGTAACATACTCACATCTGAAATCATTAAGCCCCATAAGAACCGCAGCTCAGATTCATGACTACAGCACAAGACAGTCAGCCAATTACAGCCTTCCTACACACCATCGCACAATGACTGAGAAGAAACCCAGCTATGCAGGTGCCAGAATGTGGAATGTCCTTCCTCCAGAGCTGAAGACTGCAAGCATTCAACAGTTTCGTCACTTGCTGAAGAACTGGCTTCTTGACCACCCATTTTACTCCATGACTGAGTTTTACGGATGGCGACAATCACAGGAATTTTGATCCTCTAGAAGAAACATTTTTCACCATTCTATTTACTATTGTTATTGATAGTATATGTTGTTTTTTATTAATTTATGACGCAAATTCTGTACTTAAAGTTCATGAATAAAGCATGCTGACTTCTGACTTCTGACTCAAGAATTCGGACTCTGAATAGTAGGGCCTTTCTTGCAGCCATTTTGTTAGTTGGTTCGCGAAACACTGAGGTGGCTGATTTCTTAGATGATCGGGCAGGTGGTTGAAAAACAGCGCTCCTTGGTATTAGGGTTTCTTCTCAGAGAGGCTTAAGCGGTGTAAGGGCAGGGCGAAGTTTGTGGCATTTCTTGTGTTATATGGATGTAGTTCCTTATGTCTTAACTGCTGTGAAGTGACTGCATGCAGAATGGTTTCCCGGATGTAGAGTGAGATTGTTGTGAGAATTTTTAGTTATTTAAAAGATTCCCGGCAACTTTCTTGGTGATGTAGTCCTGCTAGGCATCTAATTGCTCTTTTTTGTAGAATAAGAATCTTTCCCATGTTGGACGCTGATGTTCCTCCCTATGATACTATTCCGTATCTTAGGTGCATTTCGAAAAGAGTGAAGTAAGCAACTTTGGCTACCTCCATGCTACATATTTGTTTAATTCTGCGAATTACATAGATACTTGAGGAGAGTTTCTTACTTAGTTGGTCTATGTGAGGCTTCCATGACAATTTCGAGTCAATTGTGATGCCTAGATATTTGGTCATATTGCTTACTTCCAGGTCCGGGAGAGGTGCTAAGTTTGTAATTTTGTTTTTTGTGTTGAAAATTGTACGGTTTTATTTTCATTTAATACTAGGTCATTATTTGTGCAATATTGTTTAGTTTGGTTGAAGCCTGCAGTCGTGTTTATTGCGAGCATTTCATTGACTTTATTAGAGATGGTAAGCACAGTGTCATCTGCATACATTATAGTAGAACAGGCATCATCCAGGCAGTTTGGCATATCATTCGTGAGGAGGAGGAAGAGCACTGGCCCGAGCACGGATCCTTGAGGCACCCCTCTTCTCACTTCAGTTGTTGCTGATTGAATTTTATAGTTTGTATAATTTTGGGTGTGATTTATTTCTACCAGTTGTTTTCTTCCCTTGAGGTAGCATTTAAACCAATCTGCTTCTTTACCTCCTACGCCTAGGGCTCTTAGTTTTTGTATTAGCTGATCGTGATTGAGGCAGTCGAAAGCTTTACTAAAGTCAAGGAATAGACTAGTTACTGAACAACCTTCCTCTAGTTGGTCTATGATGTGTTCTGTCAGCTGTACCAGGGCTGTTGTTGTTGACCTACCCCTAAGGAATCCATGCTGTTTGTTTGTAAGTAGATTATGCTATTCGAGATGGTTTAGGAGTCTGGTAAGGACAATTTTCTAAATTATTTTGGAGAATGTTGGGGTGAGTGATATTGGCCTGTAGCTGCCAGGTTCACTTCGTGGTCCTTTTTTATATTTTGGATATATTTTGGCGGTCTTCAGAACAGTTGGGAAGATACCTTGTTGTAGGGATTTATTTATTATATTAGTTAGTGGTATTATCAGTTCTTCTTTACATCTAACTAGTTTTGCGGATATTTCATCAATACCAGACGATGTTTTAGGCTTTAAGGAGTCTATAGCTTTTTTTACTTCTTCGCTTGTTGTTAAGTAGAACTGTAATTTCTCATTTGTGACTGGAGCTGGGTCAGGGTTTGCAGGATTAGTGTTGCTACTGTTTGTTTGGAGTGTGTTTTTCTGCTATTGTTGCAAAATATACATTAAGGGGAGTTTGCTATTTCGTGTGGGTCCTTTGTTGTTTTTTCCATTTAGCTGAAGACTTAGCTGATCATTTGTGTTAGTAGTTGCTTTTCTTTCATTATTTATTGCCTGCCACAGCGCTTTTGATTTATTTTCTGCTTGGTTAATGTGTGCTGTAGTTTGTTCTCGCCTTAGGTATTTCAGTCTCAAGTCATATTCTCTTTTTCTCTCCACTGTTTGTGCTTTATGTTTTGCTAGGCCTGTATAATAATAATAATTGTCTAATCGGCAGTATACAACTTACATATACTTAGCTAAACATGTTTTTATAGTACTTTGTGTTTAAAGAATAGTAAATAGATAACCTTCTTCTTGCAGTCACTATCTTGTGTATTTATGTCCGTACATCACAACGAGTCTGATATATACACATACACACACATACCCAAATTACTAATTTCTTAACACAAGCTTTTGTTGTATTTGCTGTATGAAAAAACGTAGAGAGATAACAAAATTAACAAATTACCGTAGTTTTACAAATAATGTTTTGGTTATAATTTTAATATTTGAAGTTCCGTTTTTATTAAATACTATTTTTAGATGTGCAGTAAAAAATAAGGTATTTTTAAATTATATTTTTATTGAAGTTCGTATTTTCTCTATCTACATACGTCAGCACTAGCGTCACCGTGCATTTCAAACTGACCCCAACATTCCTGGGGGAAATGCGACAGTTTGATTAGCGAAACAACGTTCTGTCTGGCCTTCGATAAAATCTGACTGCTGACTCTGGGCTCACTTTTCAGAAATCGAAGATTACCAGGCGCACTTGAACACCAACCAACTTGAGTGCCTATTGGGAACTTTCGCTCTGCCATTCTCATGGTTTGAACATATTGATATTGATCTAGTCGGACCATTACCTGTCTCACAAGGCTTCAGGTATTGCCTCACCTGTGTGGTCTTTGTCAAAGTCAACTCATCCAAGGGCCTCCATCCACTGTACTCAGGCCCGTATCCTGTGGGTTGATCCAGCAAGACATCTGTGATTTATATACGAGGCACCTATGTAACTGTGTCCTTGAACTGCTTAAAGTCGGTCTAAGTTATGCCTGTCGAGTATACTACGATGTTTTAGGCACGACCTCAAAGCACAATAAAATTTTCTACACATAACGTAGCTATGGTGGGAAGGGTTGATTCAATATGAATATTGATTTAAGCTCCATTTCACCTTCCACCTTCCAAATAGTACAGCATCTGAAATCTGACTCTGGAACAGATTGACTCCTCGGATCTGGAGTCCACATCTGTCTGAAGAGATTCATAAAAAGTCAGCGGCGAAGACTTTAGAAATGAACTCCTTGCTTGCATCATTTTGACATCAGAGATACCTACGCTAAAGAGGAGCTTAGTCTGGTTATCAAGTAGTGATCCGATGTAGTCTAGATGAAGAGGTATTCTCGTTGTCTCATCAGGTGCACAATGGCTTTTTATGAATCTCTCCAGATTTTACTTGGATCTAGGTACAGTGGGACCGTTATCCAAAATAAATCTATCTTTATTTACAAGCCAAGTGAAAAAAGTTCAGAACATCTTTTTAAAAGAGAGCTGATCTGTTGTCAACAGGAAAATATTCATGGTAACCAGGTGGTATTCTGAACTTGTCTCATTGAGTACAAAAGTTATAGAGGTCTAATTAGGAGTACTAAGAATTGAGATATCAGAGTGGACTATATCATGAAGTGCTACCGTTATAAACCGTTAGTTTCATGCAGCTAAGAGACTAGCCTGGAAGAAATTCTGCACTGATATTGACAGTGTGCAGGATTATGCAAGGCTTCGAGAGCTCTTAGCAAAAGATCCTAGCTCATCACTAAACATTTGTGGTTAATGATGTGCCGCTCCTGGACATCCATAAGGTTGCCCAGATTTAAGCGACACATCGGTTTTTGCTGTGCCCAGTGGTGGATTCAACTGGAAGGTATAAACCAGCCAAAAGTGATCCCTGCTGGGAATTTTTTTTATCCTTATAATCCTTCTGAAGAAGATGGTGTCAGACAGGTTTGCTTATAGTGGGGGTTGGATCTAATCCTTTCTCACCTACCTCTATTCTGGATATCGTCTAGGATGGTTGTCACACATAACCGATTGGTCGGGCTAACCTGACTAAATATTTAGTCAATATGTCATTTTTCTTTATTTTTAAGACTCAGTATGTACTCGTTGCAAGGTTCATATGATAGGAGGCTCTTCTGGTAAATCCTTACATATGAACCAGCATGCATACAGCTTAAGAAATTTGGTGACTGCCTTGCACCAATTGGTGTAAAGTTTGTGGCTGAAAAGATGAATCTGGATGTCTTGCTGGACATTGAAGATGCTTTTGACAACATGGACAATATTGTTATTTTTATACTAGTAAGTTCAACATCATTGGCTCACCTGATTAATCCAATGGATCTGATCTGGTGGGAACGTGGTGTGATAAAGTTGTACTTATCATAAATCCGATCAAGGTTGCTGGTGATACCTACACAGAGAGGCATCAGGTGAAAAACACTGTCCCTTTTTGCTGAAAATCTATAGTAAGCACGTCTAGACAAGATTGTCAAAAAGGAGAAATAATTTTTTTATAATTTGCAGACTTGTGATATTCTAATAGCCAGAGGATGGACTGCCTGGCCATCAATGGAGGTCCTGAGTACTCTGCCTTAGTGTGCTGTTTTAACTTGCGTCCTTGAATATTGTGATCCATGCTACTGCCAAAAGAAGTCACCTTCAGTAGGAAGGTCACTGATCAGCCTCTTCCTGCAGCAGTGCACACGGCATCTTTCGGAGATTTTATCTGAAATCTTGCCTTTAAAACTTTTGAAAACTCCAGGGTAGAAATTGGTGAGGCAGTTTAGAGATGTGGTGGTCGGTGGTCTCTATAAGTCTTTATGCCATAAGTTTTGTAGCTGAGATCACTGCTATTTTGAAATGTGCTTGTCAAAGAATCTTTGTCTGTGGTACAGGTGTATAATGCTTTAATGAGCATTTTCACTGATAGCCAGAGAACTTTGAATGTGTTTAACTCTGTATTAACCTCAAAACTTGTCTGGAATTTTTATCAGGTAAAGTGGTAAAACTATGATTTTTAAATCTGTGAATATTTGACAACCATTACAGAATTGATGATAAACATGATACTGTTGCATTCAACAGTAACATATCATTGTCCATGATCTCCACCTTTCTCTCCATTTAAGCTTTATAATAATACAAGACAGAGAGAGAGAGAGAGAGAGAGGGAAAATACTAATATCAATATCTGGCAATCCTTGCAGGATTGTTGATAATGTGATACCCAGTACATCTCAATATCGTGTACGATCTCCAGAATGTGACATAAAATTTCCCATTGTTCATTACAAAGGTGTTTTATTTTGTGAAAGTGTGTTGTTGGAATGTGTATATAAATGGACTTTTGTTTAGATGAACAGGGAGGAACTAATCCTCAACAGGACACTTCAACACATCAAGAAGAAATTGAAATTTCACCTTGGATTGCTGAAAATCTCATCATTATGGAAGTTTTCAATGAACGTAGTTGGATAGACTGTCCGAAGGAGGTGATCTTTCAATCGGTCCGAAGTTGTCCAGCTTTGGAAGAAATCATCATCGAAAAGAAAAGGGATCCAATTTCCAAACTGATGTAAGTACAAAGTAAAAGAATATTTTAATGGTAATTACCACATCAATGGTCTCGTTTAGTGGGTGTTGTGGCTATCGCAAGATAAGTGAGTCAACCAACACTTGGGGCTGCTCCTTGGATTGGTGGCCACTGAGCGATCCCACTGAGGTCCATTATACCTACAAAATAAAAATTTGCAAAGCTGTGAGGCAAGATGAACTGTCTGTTTCTTTAATGTGTCCTATCGCTAAAACATATAAAATAAATTAATGTTTATTTTTAGCTTTTACTTTACAGCATTTAACTGGTTTAGCCAGAATATGATCAGGGATAGCTGTCAGCAACGAAATACTAGATAGCATACCCAAATCACTATGCAAACACAAAAAAATGAAGTGAGGATCATCAACGTCTGTGGTGATTCCAAGTTATTAGTATAGTGCTCACTGTTGATGAAGATATAATTTAAGGAACTACAAGTTTACTTAAAAAGGAACTCATGGGGCCTGGAACTTAGGACTTTTCTCTCAAACATAAGGTCTGTTAGGGAAGCGGTAGCCAGGGATTGTGTTGGTGAGTAATCTGTAGGAAAGCTTACAGAGTATTGACGTGGAGTCCATGAGCTTGTAAGCCTCAGTGAACATGGGCATGTGAAGAACATAGTTGATCACTATATTCTTCACTTTTGTGAACTTGTTAAATTAAAGACTGGATATTAAAAAAGATAATATTGGACTATTATATATTAGGAGGTTGTTGAACATGATGGAACATGAAATTTTCCTAAAATTAATAGCCATCTGAAGAATATTGTCATGGTCACTTTCAGGGAGCATCATTGAGATATTAAGTATTATCAGATCATCCAGTGATTGACACCTGGCTTTAAAAGTTGTGTCAGACCTTGTAAATAGGCCGGAGTATTTGATCCGGTTTTCTTAGATATTCAGTATTGAAAGAAGATGGTAATACAAACCATACAAGAATTCTAAACCAGAAAAAACATCAGAGAAACTTGGGAAGACACTGACAAAGTTTTATTAGTAATGATAAGAAGTTAGTTGAGTCTATAACCTTCCAACTTCCAGCACAAAACAACACTATTCTAACAGTAATAATACTGTTCTTGAGTCCGTGTAGTGAAATATTGTGCTTTTAGACATGGTGTAGTACAAGAGCATCTGTCAAGTTTCAAGTATAATCCTACTACCATTTGTTCTGTCTGCTGGACACTGCAGTGAACCTTAATGTGAATTTCCACCTTGTGCACTTCAGGAAACTCCTGGAGAGGTAACTGTTAGTCTGTGTACTTGGTTAATGACTGCAAATAGGGAACTTTGGATGTTAGTTCCAAACTAGCAATTTGGATCTTTTGAGCTTCCACTAGACAGATGTAGTAGTCTAGACAGATTACTAGATTACAGATGGCATTGATTCAGCTCAGAATTTAAATAGCGAAGTTGGTTTATTATTGGCTAACTTCCCTATTTTATACTTTGTTTTGTTATGTACACATTGCCTTTCTGAACCCAAAACCCAGTTGCCATTAATTTAGTTTTATAAACAAAATTAAGTTTCAAATGCTGAATTCATCTCCAGTTCACCTTTTTTCTGTTCTCTTTGGACAAGAAGCTTATAAATTGCACTTAGTCCTGTAAGAGCCTTTACGCTGCTTCTGGAGTTACAGGTTATTCAGGAGGTTATTCAGGATGGATAAGGTTAGGGAGTAGGGGCAGCCTCGTATCGAGATCCATGAGGAAGAATTAGGGCAATACATCTCAGTCATGTCTCCCTGGAAGAAGGGGAGGTCAGCTCTGAACCAGCCTCTCCAGTAAAAGTAGGCAGGGGGTGGCACACCATTGCTGAGGCTAGCAAGAACATCTGAGGTTAGGGAATAAACCCCACCAACTCCAACAACAGTCTCTCCCACAGGAGACTAGACCTATCGAATTGCCCATGGACCCCGGAATCTCGACATTTAGTGATGTGCCGCTCCTGGATATCCATAAGGTTGCCCAGATTTAAGTGACATCGGTTTTTTGCTGTGCCCAGGTGTGGTGGGTTCAACTGGAAGGTATAAATCAGCTAGAAGTGAACCCTGCTGGGTATCACCTTCCTCTTAGCACAGCATCTGGAATCCAATGCTGTCACTGATTTGACACCTGGAGTCATGTTCGTCTGAAGAGATCCATATAAAAGTTGGTGATGAAGAAGCTCAAAATGAACTCTTTAGATTGTTTCGACATCAGAGACACCAAGACTACAACATATAAAAATACAGTGTAATATAGGTGAAGAAGCAGTCTCATGTCGTCTCATTTCCTGCAGCGAATATATTAATGTATGACACCATTTATTGTAATAAAGTTACTGATTTCCACTTCATTGGGTGTGGCTTGACACATGTTGGTTGGACCACTCCATTATACAATACTCGTAATGAGATGAAACTGTCTACAAAGACTAAGACATTTAGACACCTTAATACTCAGGTGTCGTGTGAAATGGTATACATGCCACAAAGGTGGCCGTCAGTGTTGAGATAAGTCATTTAGACTAGGTCCAACTGAAAGGTACGGTGTTGAAATCAATAACAATGTCTTCTCACAGTGCAGAATCTAGTCTTCTACGTGGAGTTGTTCTTTACAACTTGTGTTTTATATCTTAGCTGCTTCATAACGATGACTCTCCAAGGCTACTATATTGGCCTTAAGCTGTAGAAGAAGATAACTCCAAAGCTGCAGATATTGCATCATGAAGTTAGGTACTTTGTTGTTGACCAAAAATCTCTCATATAGAAACTGAGTAAGTTAAAAGGAGTTATTATAGTAGGTACCAGTGAGAGAAGGTACCTACTAACCAAAAGAGAAGGTCCAGGCAGTAAAAATATGAGAAAGTTGTGTAAAATTATTTCACTTTCTTTGAAAAATACAAAAACCATTCAGTACGACCAGCTTGGGTTGTGCTTCATTACGTTAATATTGTAGTGATTATGAATGACTTTCTTTGATATTTCCATTCATTTTCTTTAAGAAAAGAAATGAAGAAAATGTCTTGAAGCAAGTTGGATGAACTGTCAAGAATTGAATTTGTATGCCTTATGATTGGACAAACCATCCCTTTTTAACATTTTTCTGTGCTATTTTACCTTCCTTTTCTTACTGTTGTGTTGTGGCAAATGTGTGTGTGACTAACTGTAAATTAAGGTGTACATTATCTTTAATACACTTTACATTTAAGGGAGTGTTTAAAAGATGAAACATTGTATCATAAAATTGTAGGATATTGCATCCTATTGTAGGCTTCCATCCTACCAAAGTTTTGTTCAGGTTTAACGACAGTTCCTTTTTGTAGCATTATTTTCAAAATAATAAATGTGTTAAGTGAATTGTTGTTTTATTTGTTTTAGAGTTAATGTTGAAAGTAAATAAATTGTACGTACTAAACTTTTGTTAATGATTAAAATGAAAACCCATTAAAACGTTAAACAACAATATTTAAATATTATTTACCATGTAACCTACCTGCAATAAATCTGGCTCACAGCCCGGCAATGGCTTGGTCTGGTGGGTACAGTAGCTATCTCTGTGTATCTGAGTCAAACAACAACGAGGATGGTTGTGTGCCTTGCATGGCTGACTCTTGAACGATGGGTGTCCTTGTAAGCAGCCTGCCGACCGTTGGTAGTAGTTTCTGAGGTAACCTTAATCTGTTGATTCCTATGTTAAGTTTTAGTAGTTCAGCTCTAAAATTTAACTTTGTAAGATGAAACCTCCTTTAACTTTCAATCCCATGCATGAGTCATGTATGTGATTTGAAATTCAGATCTGCAGTAAATTTTCTATTCACATGTAATAGTTTTAAAATGGCTTTGCAAATGTGACAGTAGTAAAAACAGAACATAGCAAAAAGTAAAAATAATGTATTGAATTTCAACGTATTTAAACCACAACATAACCGCTATAATTCCAATCACCCGATGGAGAAAGCTTAAGTTACAGCCCCTGGCCTTATGGGTACCAGTGTAGCGTTCTTCAGTGAAGTCAAATATCTGGGCATGGTGCTTGATAAAAGGCTGACTTGGAAGTTGTTACTACATCGAGTAGTGGGTTGCTCACCTTACCAGCAGCCAGTTCTGTAGTAGAACCTGGGTAATGAGGCCCTTGATGGCTCTACAAGACCATCACGAAGCCAATGATCAGCTATGGCTGTCATGTTTGGTGGCCATAGGTTGAGGAAAACAGGACTGGACTTCTAGGTGGTCAGTGCCTAGCTTGTCTGTGTATTGGTGGAACCATGGATTCTAGTCTCACAGCAGCTCTGGAAGCCTTATATGGGCTGCCTCCAATCTATCTTTATGTGAAGGGTGAGGTGGCTCTTAGTGCTGTAAGACTGCTTTAAGGGGCAGATCCAAGAAAGCTGTGTAAGACTGCTTTAAGGGGCAGATCCAAGAAAGCTGATACACTTGGTTGGGCATATGAATATAGTCAAAAATTTTGAAAATTTACATATGCTTGTATTTTTCTTGGATATGATGCCGAAACAATTCTGCTTTGATCACCCTTTCCGGGACTTTTATCATACCAGAATGCCAAGAATGGCAACAGGTTGGCCCTTGTTTTGAGAAGGGAGCACAGGTCTGGTACACAGATGGATCAAGGAGAGATGAAGGGTGGATCTGGGTGCCAATGGATGAATCTTTTGGGCCTCATAAACCCTGGGTTCCTTCCTTCCCAATTGTCTTTCAAGCCAAAATGCTTGCATACGTCTGTGTGTCTGGATCAACTTATCTAGAATACAGAAGGCTGGTGAGATCTATATCCTATCGGACAGCTAAGCTGCATTTAGATCTCTTAGCACCTGCATCTTTGTGTCCAAAGTGGTCTGGGACTGACTAACATTACTTAAAACACTGGCAACCCACAATAGAGTTACTCTGATGGGGGTACTGGGGCTTGAAGAAAATGCAGGAAATGAGATGATGGCAGACAGGTTAGCGAGAGATGAAGGTAAGTCGTGAATCGTAGTCCTGAAACACTTTTGTGACTTGGCTAAGTGGTCAGACATGCTGTCACAAAATGGGTGGCTGAGGAGACTGTTCTTTACTGGAAAGGTCTCCCAGGCCTGAGACAAGTGAAAGCTGTCATAGCAAAGCTATTTTTGGAGTCAGCAGACCAGACATCAGATTGTTCTCTATTTTGTGACCGAACAATGCCCATTTAACTACCTACCAACTTATTGGTATCTCTGAGTTGGAGATATGCCACAATGCAGTGTCCAGTAACTTTTCTTGTTTAGGTGGGACACTTCAAAAAATATATTGTTTCACATGTCACAGTAATTACTGGTTGTTATTATAGCCTTGTAAATTTTAATAACAAAATAAATAAAATTTAAGAGAATTTATTGTTAAATAAACAAAAAGTTTGGGTGGTGCAATGAAGTGGTGTGAATCTTTGTTGCGTTAATTCAAAACAAAAATGGAGGAGTTTTCCTATCAAAGAACAGTTACATTACTCTGTAACAGTGCTCCGTCCCATGTTGCTGGTGACAGTCACCTGCCGAATAAGTGATTAAATATTAGTGGAAACTTTGCTGTAAAATAGTTTAAATGCATCCTTTTTGCGAAATAAAAACACAAATAATTTAAAAAACATGATTTTGTTTTTTTTATTAGTGCTTAGTTCCCCAACCCTCTTGTACCAGTCTCTAGCCCGTGAAGGAAACCGTTTATATTAGGAAAGGAAGAAATACTAGTAGGAAAAATGTTTCGGAAGCCTAGATGATTTGCATTGCTACCCGTTGAACCTACTCTTTACGATAGTTGTACACAACTCCATCACCAATGTCTGTCCCCCCAGCTTGCCTATTATTAACGGGAATATGCCTACCAGAACCGGATACTGGAGTATTCCAGACTACTTTGTTTAAATCACGACTAATTGGTAAGCCCAGCTGACCGTCGTGTCATCGGCAACTGACCGATGATGCACCAGATTGCTTTATTCCAGGTGTCGAGCATGCTCAGAAACACCAGTACAGAAAGTTTCACATCATTATTGGAATGTGTAATTTTTTAATTGTTCTTTTATATACTAACAATGACATTTCCCTGACGTCTCTTGTTAATAATGACTATAGAATGCCAGTGGTGACCTATCTTCTCTCCCTGTGATGTTAGTTGTTATATTTCTGGCCATGTTTGAGGTACTGTACCTTTTGTTTGTTATACAAGTACATTCAAGTACTTCATATGTGTAGAAAGTACCATTTGGTGGCTAATCTAGATTTTCGTAGAATAATTCAATGTATGGAATAGCAATGTGATGATATAAAAATTTAATAACAATAGTTTGTCATGTGGCACTGTTAATGTACGAGGTGTGTGTTTTTTTTAAGTAAGTACAGTTTTGAAATTCCGCCGCTGCAGCATGATTGGTGTCCCGTGCTTGTGCGAGCCATAGAACACAATTACGGCAAAAATAAAAAAAGTGTTAAATGTCAATTGTTTTTACATCTGTTAATGCTTATTTTCAAATGCCCTTTCAATGAAAGAATCCCATGGACTGTGAAGTAAGTTCTGTTATTTGTTTCTATTGGTGTTAAAGGCGTGAAAGCAATTGAAATTCACCAAGAGAAGTGTGGAAGTGTATGGACAAACATTATGAATGATGTAATGGCATTCAAATGGGCAAGAGCTTTAAAAGATGACCGAAAAAAATCTCATGATGAAAAATGCAATCTAAAACCCTCAATGATCACCTACGAATTGGTGTGTGAAGTTAATGATAAAGCAAAAATGAATAGACACTTTCACAATTACTTCGTTATCAGAAGAGTTTCTGTATGGACAATTTTATTGAGTAAACACGTTTTCCTGTATGACAATGAAATTTTCCACATGCGACAAAACTAAATTAGGATCTCATCACAGCATTTTGCTAGGAACAATCTGATAATCCTCCTAAAAGTCCCAATTTAGTGCCAGATTTGTTTACCACTTGTTTTTTCGTTAAGAAAAAATATTTCAAAGGTCAGCACCGCATCAACGACAGCGTACAAATTATAGCGTTCCAGTAACGGTTAAAATCAGGCAACCGTTTTCTATGATGACAGTGTACAGAAGGTTGTTTTTAAATATGATAAGTGCTTTAAATATTGATGGCAATTATGTAGAAAAGTAGATACAAGTGTGGGCTTTCATTTCAAAATAATATTGTTACAAACAGTTTGCTTGATTTTTTTTTACTACTTGCTTAAAAAACATGCCTCTTATATATCTCAATTTTTGCTGGAACAGTGTTTCCTGTACCTCTCTCTGATAAAATAACCAATTTTGGTTGTTTTTATATTCATATGAAAGTGAAATATGTCTGTTAAAAATTTAATTAATAAAAAGTAAGGTTGTTATATTTATTATTTTACTGTTTCTTTACAGAGAACTGGTGAAGCTCTTATTGACAGACAAGTGGTTGGCAGAGCAACCTCATATATCGAGAAGTTGGTGAAAGAAAGGGCCGCTGAAGATGCTTTGA
Organism: Homalodisca vitripennis; assembly: GCF_021130785.1. Taxonomy (NCBI): domain Eukaryota; kingdom Metazoa; phylum Arthropoda; class Insecta; order Hemiptera; family Cicadellidae; genus Homalodisca; species Homalodisca vitripennis. The sequence goes on from NW_025778076.1 coordinate 69,329, forward strand.
AAAATCTAAGGAAGTATTGCCCTTTTATTGAGGTGAGGGTGTTTACAATGCATTAACAACATATCCTAATAGTAGGAACTTGCGGATAGAAAGTAACATTGCAGATCATCTGAAATATAGTTATATTCACATATTATTATTATATTATGATGGTAAAAGATCATAATTAACTAATCACCCAATATAGGTTTATATGGAAATCACACTTGCTATTATACAAATGCTAACATAATGCGAGTACAATTCCTACGTCGTCACTGCACATTTCAGTGCCAGTTTCATTTTGCCACAAACTCTCTAATTTACTTTCTGCCACTGTTGTTCTTGCAGAGCCCATTTGCAAACTGTGAAGCATACCACGCCATTGAGGCAAACAACAGTTGTGAGTAACCATCCTGAGCACTGCTTTGGGCTTCAAAACATTAGCTATAAGTTGGTCATCCATCGCTCATGGCTCTATCCTGTGATCTACTGCCTGTATGTGTTCCCAAAAGTCCAACTACACTCCAAGATACACGATCTTCTCTTTGAAATTAACTGTGCAGCAAAAAGCAACAAATCTTACTGGTGTTTTGATCACTCTTCTGCCTACTCCCTCTGTCTTCTGAGGAGCAAGCCCGTGCATGTGTTCCTTCATTCATGTGCTTACTCTGATCATTGCCTTCATTAGAACCTGCACTTAGTTTGTGCTGCTAATTACAACAAACAGCTGCTAGCTTACCGTTATAACTCCTTCTGGAATTTGCATCGTAACATTCGTTATATAGTATGTTCAGAGCACTGGTCTCAACACAGATTCTTGTGAAACATTACTGGACATCTGAAAATCCACTCTTATGTTCTCAACTCCTATCCACTTGTTACTTGGCTAATTTTGCATATAACATTCCTAGCAAGTATTGACTTTTTTTCTTTCCTATCAGTTGCAGCTACAATATATTACCATGATGCACTGCTAAAGGCATTCTTGACATCCATGTGTATCACTATTTATTTGTATTATTTGTTGTTCGCTGTGGACAACTCAACCTGATCCTCCACCTTCTCATCGCTCTTATGAGACAGTAGAGCGTTCTTTAACAAAAGCTCATATTAATTTGGGGATAGCCCCCCCCACATGCCTCCAACACTGATGCATGCCTTTCTACCAACAAATGCTCCAATAGCTTTCCTGCAGCTTCCAGCTGACACATTGGCCTATATGAAAAGGACTCCATCAGGCTTTCCCTGCTTGTTTAATAATACATAATTTTCACCTTCTTCCAGATTTTTGGGAAATTTCCCATTTAGTAGAGGGATCTAGTTCGTCTCCCATTAGTACTCTCATCATGGTTGATATTCCGCATTTGCTATTTGTATTGATATTGTATTGCTATGGCAGCTTCAAAAGAAGTTACACAGGTTCAACGACTTGAACCAGACCTTTCAGACCATTACCTGGGCCTGCAGTTGAAGATTTTTAAACTTTGTCTACAGAATATTGACTGGGGTGTAACGTCTTAAAAGGATTAAGTGCTGAAAGAAATTGTAATAAGTTTCACAATGTGTTTATAGGCTGGATGAATATTTATTTGCCCAATGAGGTGAACTCAAGAACCAAATAACTTTCAAGAATTACCATAAACCTAAAGGGGGTCTGCGCAACTGGCTGGTACAACTCCTCAGTTGGCAAAAATGATGAAAGAAAATGGTTATGTCACTTTTTTAATATTTCACAAGCACCGACTGAAGATCCCAGGGATGCTAAAAATTATAAATTGGCCAAGATCAAATTATATCAAGAGTGCTCTAAAACCGAAGCTAAATTTCATGCTTCAACCAAGAATTTATTCAGTCCTCAAGCAACACTTGCAAAGCTGCGTGGCAAATAATAAAAACATTAAAGACTCAAACCGACTAACAACAACAACATGCTACTCCCGGATGCTGATTCTTTCAAACGAATACTTTCATTTTCAGGTAGTGGATGAAATATCCGAGAGAAAAATCCCCCAGCACCAAATACAAAGCCAGATGAGCTCCTAGAGGTGCAACACTTACCTTTACATCAGTCTTTCCGGCCTGGCAGCCTATAGAGTATAGTGATATTGTGAAAGTAATTTTAAAGTTAAAAAGTTCCAAAAGCTGTGATATTTATAATGTTTCAAAATAATATTAGTGAAATTGGGTGTGCAGTGGAGTGAATATCCCTCTCACCATGTGTCTAAATGCGATGCTTAAAGAGGGAATCTTTCCCTAGTAAATTAAAAGTGTCAAAGCGTTGTGCCAAATCTTTAAAGAAGGGTGATCATAGGAGTGTTAAATCGTACAGCAGCCTATCTCTCTGGTACCAGTTTTTTCTAAAGTCTTTGTGAAAGCCATCATATTAAAACCCAGGTTAAACTTATATTTTGAAACAAATAATTCTCTTTAGTTGTAGTCAGGTTTGGTTTTTAGAGCCGGGATGTCGACAACCGAGTGCAGTTGGGGGACTTGTTTTCGGGCGTCTTGGGGCTGGTTTCGATGCAGGCTTTCTGACACCTGTGCAGTTGTTATATGCGACCTCTCCAAGGCCTTCGACTGTGTCGATCACGACATCCTGTTGAGAAAACTTAAATTCTATGGTGTAAACAGGCATTCAAAATTCTTTGTTTAAATCCTACCTCAGTTATCGGCAACAAAACATTTTTACTAATGGCAATCTTTCTAAATCTTCTGAGGTAAAGTTTGGCGTGCCACACGGGATCAGTTCATGAGGCCCTACTTTATTCTAATTATGGTTAACGATCTTGAGTACAATGTGAGTTATAAATCAGTAATGTTTGCTGATGATGTCACTTTTTTTTAACAACAGTAAATAATCAAAATGAAAGAGAGCTTTAACTAAGTATTATGATCGATGAAGCATGATAGAATGGTATAAATCAAATGTTCTGTTGTTGAATTTAGAAAAAACCTCAAAATATGGTTTTTCTCCTTAAGAGTCCAAGCTGATTGTAAATGATAATGTGGTTAATTTACTAGGTATCACTCTGGATTCAAAGTTGACCTGGCATTTCTCATATAAATTAATGTATGTAAAAAATTGAGCAGGGTCATATATCTCTTGTACCGAGAGAGATTTGAGGCACTTGTGTAGGACAAACACTATCTTAGAATGAGTTTACTTTGCCCTTTTTCAAGGTGTAGAATCACATATGGGACTATTATTATGGGGGTGAGATTGTCGCTCGGTCCTCAGTCGTGAGGAGACGGGCAAAGCGGCTCAAAGAGACGGCTAACGGGGGGCTCTTGCGTGAAGCTACGTCAGGTCTAGGCAAGCCGGTTAGTGGGAATAAAACTTGCTTTCAAAAATAAGAAACACTGCCTCGGAAAGGATGGAAATTTAGCGGGCACAGACGACCCCCGGCAATTGTTTAAGGCTTAAGATTTGGTACAATAAATGTGTTGTGGACGCTTAGGAACAAGGTTAGAAGAGGTAGTAGAAGATGATGAAGAGAAAGGAAAGAATAATACATAATGGGAATCAGTGAAACAACAGTGGAAAGGTAGTGGAAGTAGAGAGAAGTGGGACAGGGATACCAGGATTATGGTGTGTCTGAGAGGAGGAGAAATTGGGAAAGAAAGAAATGGAGTAGCTGCTAATAAGTCATGGACCAAAAATATGACAAGCAGAGATGATGAAAGTGGATGTGGTCAAGTGAAAGAAATTATTAAGGTTACGGTCAGAATGGAGGGGAAGGAAGATAATGGACATAATATCATAGGGTATATCGCACCACAAACAGGATGCACGGACGATGAGAAGAGGAGAGTTTGAAAGAGGAATCTGGAAGGACAAGTAAAAAGAAGAAGAGAACAATAAATAATTGAGGGAATTTTAACGCACAAGTAGGGGAGTAAGTTTAGACAAGGATTAATGAAGAGGTAATGGGATGTTATGGAGTAGGAACAAGGGAATTTAGAAGGAGAAAATTTACTGGATTTTTGTTTAAGGAATGATAAGTAGATGATAGGGAACACCTGGAACAAAGAAAAGGGATAGCCACAAATACACAAAATACAATTGGAATGGTGTTGATCAGCCAAGTTTTACATAGATATAATATATTAGTGAAGGAGAAATGCCTGCCCAGCCATAACAGTGGCAGATTGTAAAAGTTATACCCATGTGAAAAAGGGGGGTATGGGAGGAGATTCACTAGGCTGGTGGTAGGTCTGATTTTCAAAGAATGAGGTTTTGGAAAGGATACATGCAAAAGACTAAACAAAAATCAAGACATGGAAGTTACAAAGAATACAGAAAGTTAGAGAGGAGTTTTGGGTAAATAATATTAGAGTAACGATACCCCTCTAAGGGGGAGGTCTAAACAGGAGGATGGAGGAATGGACAAATTTTCAAGAATGCTATAGTCCAAAACGCTGCAGAAGAAACATGTGGACGAACTTCTTCAGGTAACAAGAAGGGATAAAGACGACCCCTTGTGTGTGAATGAAAGAATTGCTGAAGCAGTTAAAAACAAAAATAGATGCTTGGGCGAGGATGGTTTAAGAGATAGGTCAAAACACGAAAAAGCAGGGATAAAGTGGAAGAGGACTTGGCAAGGGCATCAGCAAGTGAATGATGAAAGCGGATGGACCAAAGGAGAGGCACATGGAAGGATTTTGAAGAAAAACCTGAAATCAAACTTCAAAAGGAAATAAGAAGATGTTTTTATGGGGTGATAAGGGAACAAAGAAAGAACGAAATCTAAAGAAATGTTGACATGAAGGTGGTGGACTGTTTCAGGAGAAATCAAATGGGAGGAGAAAGAGTTTTTTGAAGACGTGGAAAAGAAGTATGCTTATAAGGAACTAACTGGAAGGAACAGAAAATGAAGAGGAAAGAAGAAGATATGACAGAGGAGTACAGAAGATGAAATGAGGATTTTAGTATGTGCGAATTGGAAAAAAGCGGTTTAAAGAGATGAAAGCAGGGGAAATCTGCGGGAATAGACGAGCTGACGGCTGAGATGATTAAAAACTGGCGGCGGGCCCATTGGGGAATCTCAATTGGTTTGTACAGAGTGATGAGAGTGATTTGGAAGGAAAAGAAGAGATACCAGAAAGACTGTGAAAATGGGAATAATAGGTGCCCAGATTTTTTAAGAAATAAGTACAAAAATTGCGAGAATTAGCAGCGGGGAATTAAAACTTTGTTGTGCCATACACAAAAAATTTATGAAAAAAAATATCTGTTGCAGAAAATTAGACCAGTACTGGAAGAAACAGGAAGAGAGGAGCAATGTTGGTTTTAGGAAAGGTAGGTCAACGGTGGAGTGGCTATTTTTGTGATGAGACAAGTGTTAGAAAAGCAGGTGGGAATACGGAAAAAGATACAATGAGATAAGCGGTTTATAGACCTACAAGAAGGCATAATGAATAAGGTACTGAGAGAAAGGATAATTGGGGCAGAGTATGAGAAAGCAGAGGATTGCGTGAGGGAATAGTAAGAAAAGAAATTAAAGAAAAGCCTGTTAACGGTCAATATGTAATAAAAACAGGGGTGAGAATTGAAGAAAAACGAATATACAGAAAGAACTTTTAAAACAGAGAGTAGGAGTAAGCAGGGAAGCATATTGGTCACCTTGTCCTTTTTAAACAATAATCATAATGGATGAAATTATTCCTAGAAGTACAAGGAAAACAGAGGAGGCAGAAAGAACTTAAGACAATAGCATATGCGAAGCATGACATAATATGATATATTGGAGAAATATGGGAAGTAAGAGTTAGCAACGAGAGTTAAACAAATGGCATACAAAAGTGGCGAAGAAATATGGTTTATTAAGAGATGAACATACAAAAAGTGTAAAGTACATGAAAGATAGAGAGAAGAGGATGGAAATAAGCAAAGAACGTGTTAGTTGAAGGATAAATGACTTGAAAAGGTGTGAGACGGAATTCTGTTATTTAGGAAGTATCAATAAGCAGATAAGGGGCTACAATTGAAGAGAAGAGATAGGAAAGCAGTAATATGGAAGGAGTGGAAAGTTTTTTCAATATGGTTGAAGAAGATTGTGTGGAGTTGGAACATTGGGGAAAGAATGCAAAAGTATTGATGTATAAATCCTTATTCTCCAACCAATTTTATTATATGGAGCAGAGACGTGGACGTGGACTAAAAATGATTTATAGCAGATTGCAAGCTGCATAGAATATGATGCATTTATTAAGAGGGATAGAGAAGACTGAACAAGAGAAGAGATATGAATAAACGGAACGAAATAACTAGAGAAAGATTGAAGGTAAGTTATTCACTGCAAGAGACAATGGACAGGAAGAAGAATATAGCAGTGGATAGAGGTCTAATGTGAAGCAAGGATGGGAGATAATATAGAAATTGCCTAGAAAATTACACTGGAGAAGCGAAGGAAGGAGGAAGAAGACCAAGAGAAGACCGAGAGGAAGATGGGAGAGGAATCCCAAAGTGTGGAAAGACACAGAGAGAAGGTACGACTACCGAAAATACAGGTGGATGAAGAGGAGACCTGTGCAAAGGATAGACTAAAGTGGAGGGAGGCTGTGTAACTCACGACACCCGTGAGAAACGGAAACGGTCTGACGATGATGATGATGATGATTGATCAGATGAATTGTAGCAGTATAAATGAAATTATTGATTATTCAAAAGAAAGCAGTCAGAATTCTTCACATAAGCAACGCCCATTGTCTTGAGCACCTGTAGACCCTTCTTTATTTGCAGTAAAATACTAACTGTTATAGAAATCTGATTAACATTTTATCTTGTCTACTTGTTATGCAAAAAATAATGTTAATTAATATAATGTCCTCAAAATGAGCATTGTTCTCGAACTCTTATGCTAACTAGGAATCTCTCACCAAAATTCATGTACCTTTTGCTAGGTTAAGTAAAACTAAATTATCTGTATGAAAATTGTTTAGCCAATAAGGTTATTTAATAGACTGCACATTTCTGCTCCATTATAAGTGCTTCAATTAGTTTTAGGAAATATGTTTATAGACTGATTGGCCTGTTGAACAATCCTTTTTTATCAAAAATTGACTGAGTTCTTTAAAAAGTGATATATCTAGTCTAGTCTTGTCCAAGAGTTATCACTGTAGGTAGTTTTAACTGTATATGTTAATTGCTTTTATTTGTATGCTATCTTGTATGCACGGTAGCCTATTTGTAACAAATATGATATTCTAATGGCCAAAAAAAAGAATTTAAATATACAATGACTTATGACTTAGTCACCTACACAAGGATATTGTCTGGACTTGGACTTTGCTTTGGTCTTCATCCGCTTCTCTTGTTGCCTAGACCCTCTTCTCCTGTGAACATAGACATACCTATGGCTGCCAGACAGCCTCTTCATATGTTGTCTCTTGCATGTCAAGGGAAAAGCTCTCTCATTACTAACTGCAAAAAGCCACCTTTATCCAGTGAGAGGAATGCTACATTGGAATATTTCAACTGTGATAATAGCTTGTAACTTACCTTCCCACAAGAAATCATTCCTACTGAGTCAACCAGCTCTTTCCCAACATTGTGCCTTCCTGCTGCCTTATCTCTTCTTTCATTGTACTCCTACTTTTATCTCCCCAGTTCCCCCTCCAAGTTTTTGTTGCCATCAGGAGGTCACAGTCTGCCTGTGGTGGCTCACTATAAATTGATATAAAAGATTTAGGTGTCAAGTCTTTCGTAATGATTTATTGAATGGTGCTTATTTTAGTACGTGACATATCATTTCAAGCCTGGTTTGTGACAAATAAACTGTTTTTTTTAATGCACTTAGGTCTGAAATAGCAATTGGTAAACTCTTTGCATTAGTTTTAGAAGATTAATTTCTTACGATAGCATTAGTATTAGTTCTATTAATCTCTATTTTTTTTTATATCAAAATTAATTAATAAATATTAAAGGTCAAATGTCCATTGTTTGCAACTACTATACTGTTACAGTAATCGTATTAATTAGCTGTTAAACAAGCATGGACATTAGTGGTTTTGTGTGAATATTTATTATTTTATACAACAAAGGATTCTCTTTCAGATAAGAAAAAAGATTTACTCTGGATTAGGTGGTGATGGTGTGGCCACAGTTTATATCCAACGCAGGATACAAGCAGGGCAAATGAGAACATGCTATATTGGTGAACGCTGAAGATGTTTTTACATTTGTAGTAACAGTTAACCAATGTGTCTGTGTGAAAATTTGTTGTTTTCATTGGAAAATGATCTTCATTGGTGGCTATATAAATAGTTGTGGCCTAAAAATTAGTGGAAACTATGCTGTCAAAATAGTTTAATCGCATCCTTTTTTTTGAAATAAAACACATAATTTAAATGACATGATTTTGTACTTTTTTTTATTGTAATTTGTGAATTAGTAATGATTTTTTATAGTATTACTGAATTATAATAGTTTAGATTGTACAGTTGCGGCAAATTGGTTACATGTGGTTATGATAAAATTAGTTTATGTTATAGTTTACAGGTATTTGGTGTGAGAAAAAAAGACAAGAAAAAATTTATCAATTGTAA
>NW_025778077.1:0-82408 GCF_021130785.1 Homalodisca vitripennis
TATGTACTCTCTAGCCACTGCTGACCATACTTACTCTCTCCCCCATGTGTTACTCTCTTATTTAAATATTAGTTTATCTCTATTTGTTGTACATTTACATTAACATTAAAGTCAGTGCTCTGGATTGGCAATCTCTACCAGAACGTCTCTGCTCCCGGACACCCGCGTCTACCGTGCTCTACAGGACTGGCCACATGTGTTATGAACTATTCGTTTGCGGTCGTATTGTGCGTGAGTGAATCCGTGAAGGACATCTTCCGTCTTCACGCCTGCCGACAAGACAGCAGCCTATTTCCACACTTACTGATCACAACTTGGCCCTCAACAACAGCAACTACGGTTAGGTACCTCTCATGAAAACAAAGGTAACTGTTTATTTTCTGCACTTTATTTGAATATGCACTGTTCATAAACTCATTATGTGTAACCTAGTGAACTCTTGTTAAAATCAGTGTGTTCGGCGTCTTCACTGCCTAGTGTGAAGTGGTCCTTCTTAATCGAGCCTCTAAAATATTATCTAACGGTTCTCATAAACCAAAATTCATTCTTTTTCATGGTCCTTAGCGAGCCGGATAATAAGAAATTTAGTCCATTGGTGAATATCAGTGCAATCTCAACTCTTATAAGCTATATACAGTGCATATTTCAAAGTGTGGTTTCAGGTTCTTTCACGATTGCAAAGTCCGTGCATATCGATTTTCCAATCCCCTCTCCAGTCATATCAGCTGTGATCATATCAGCTGTGACGTCTGATCATATCAGCTGTGGTGCTCTGTCGACTGCATTGTTTTGTTGACAAACAAGCTTTCAGACTGTTACAGCACAGGTGAACTGATTACTGTGTTTAATGGTTACCGCTTCTCAATACTTGTTGGTTATCAGCCCTACTTGTAATACGCATTATTCTAAGCAGGTTAAATATAAACAATCTTGGTTATTGACACTTTACCTTGAGCAGGAATTGCACCCTTATTGCAAAATTAAATGTTTATTTTGTCAACACTATATTCTAGTCTCACCTTAAAAAGAAAAAAAAGCTACTTACTGCTCACAATTGTTTATTATAAAATCTATTTGAACATTGCTCACGCATATGTATGCATGGTTTATGGTTACTGTCACAACACTACCATACTTTACCACTGACAGTTTACATGTAGTACGTGCGCATAATGTTTCCAGAGCCTCTGCTACATTATAGCTGAATTTAGCTCAACAATAACCTTAATTGTTGTTTATTATTTAATAACAACTTGTCTTGTTTACGTTTTTCCATAATAACAGTGTATTTTATTTTCTCAAAACAAAACTATATTATAGGCCTATACGAGCCTACTCTACTTATTGCATTATTATTGAGTTTTTAGGCTCAAAAAACTAAACAATTGGTACCTGAAGATGAAATCAATGATTTCAAAATGTACATAGTAACAAAAATAAAAGTTTACAAAAAGTGTTAAAAGGTTTATTTATATTGTATCATAAATATTTTTAAATTGTGTTTCATTGGTATTATATTGTTTAGATACTTCTTATTTCTTGGAGAAAATACTTCAGAGGAATAATAATTTAGTTTCTATTTTTATCACTGTCTCAATTCAAGAGGACAATATTTTGTTTACTTTTCACCTTTGAAGTTTTACTCAAATTGATTAATTTTTATACAAACACTTTCAACATGGCGATGTCTCTTAAAGTGGCCAATGCAAAGCGAGAACACCTCTTTTCTCAGATACAAAGTATCTATGATTTAACAAAGAAGACTTCCGATCCAAATATACTTCAGCAGTTGCTTGTCAGAGCTAAATCTATTCAGAGACTTAGACAGGAATGTTCAGCAATATTAGGACTTGTGCCACGAGTTGGAATTAAAAGTAGATTCCGACTATACACCTAACTATTCCGCATTAGCGAGCGTGGACGAGTTATTTGATTACGTTTCTGCTAACGTGCTTATGATTGAGACCAAGAGACAAGCTAAAGCTAATAAAAGCGAAACTATTCCGCCTGCCTCCCCTCAAGTCAACGTCCGGCTACCGAAATTGGAATTAAAAACTTTTGACGGAGCTGCCTTGGACTTCTGTACGTTCATCAACGTTTATGAACAAGCCGTACACAACAATGCGCACTTAAGCGATGTAATGAAATTTCCAATATCTCTTGAGCGTGCTTTCAGGTGAACCACTCTCTCTGATAAAGTCGGCTAAATATAACTGAGCAAAATTATGCAATCGCTTATCAGCTGCTGAAGGATCGCTACCATAATACTAGGCGTCTACTCACACTACATTTGAATCAAATATTAGACCTTCCTGTCATCTCCAGCACATCTGTGAAGAATATCCGTGCTTTCCTTAATCTTTTTCACGAACATACGCAATCACTTAAAGCACTAAACAATGACATCACTAGTAACAAACCCACTTCTCTCAGCCTTGTTATTACGCAAGATTGATAATCGGATGGTCACCCGCCTAGAACAGTTTCGAAAAAAAGGAAGAGCTTTATACTTTGCCCTCGGTTGAACAAATAATTGAGTTTCTCAACCTGGAATGCAGCCACATTGAGGACAGTAGTCTACATGACAATATTGTGGACCCCAAGAACGCTTCAAGTTCTTATTTTGGGTCAAAACCCAAATTTGATAAACCCCAAAATCGTCTCTTAAAAACGTGAGCTTGTTAGCGGCTTCCTCTCCACCCTCCTCGGCCTATAAACAAGGCCCATCATGTTTTTTATTGCCATCAGAGCGGTCATAAAATTTATGGCTGTCCCAGCTTCGGCCAAAAGACACCTCAAGAACGGCACGGGATTATTAAACAGCACAACCGCTGTTCTTCTTGTTTGGGGACGCACAGATTAAGTGAATGTCAGTCTAAATTCACGTGTCGAACATGTCGTGGTCATCATCATACCTTGCTACACTTCACTGATCGGCCAACACGGTCCAGTGTTAGTACGTCGGACCGCGTTCGTCCCGTTGTGGAGAACGGCCGTGTGACGGCGGCCGGGCCTGCAACACCTACACCCTGCTGTCCGACCTCCGCCCTGCGAACCACAGCGCTCTCACCTCCTAGCCCGGCCGAACACACCACACTACACGCTCATGGCACACTGCATCAAGACCTCGCCCCTAGTACCACGGTTCTTCTGGGTACTTCTCTTGTCAAGCTCACCGCCTCTAACGGACAAGCTTATGTCTTTCGTGCCTTAATTGATTCAGGAAGCATGCTAAATTTTATTAGCGAGAAAGCCTCCCAACTGTTGGGTACACAGCGCCGTCCGGCCACTATTAATGTCGCCGGCCTTTCTCAAACCTCTGCTCACACACACGCGGATTTTTAACTCTGGGCGTGGAAACTCTTGCTGGTCCACCCAGTTGCCGCCCCGCACACTCGTTTCCACATATTGCCACAAATCACTGTAGACCTCCCACGAGTGCAAATATCTCAGGAGGTCATGAATAAGGTTAAAAATATTATACTGGCTGATCCAACCTTCCACCTCCCTGGTGGCAATTGACGTGCTTATTGGTGGAGCGCTATTTCCACATATTCTTACTCACGAGACCTACTCTCTTGGTCTCAATTTACCTCACGCCCTGGGCACCTGTTTTGGTTTCGTGCTGATGGGGACGGCTCCCTGCACACCACTGACGCAGTCTGTCTCTACTATGGCTGTCTCTCTTCTCTCGACTGCTGAGGTGGACCTCCACGCCTCTCTGCAGCGTTTCTGGACACAAGAGGAACTGCCTGCTCCCAGTAAAAAGGTCTGCAGAGGAAACTCAATGCGATGAATATTTTTCTACCACGCACTCCAGGGACCGTGAGGGTCGATATATGGTCCGCCTCCCTTTCAAGAACACCAGTACTCATCTGGGAAGTTCCAAAAGTTCATGCTGAAAGTAGACTCTATTCACTCGAGCGCCGCAAGCTCCACGCTCCCACTAATGTGGAGTATTATAATTTATATTCTGATTTTATACATGAATATCTCTCTCTAGGCCATATGCAGGGCTGCCCTACTCCTGACTTAAGCACTCCCCACTACTTTCTGCAACACCACGGTGTTTTTAAGGCACAAAGTAGCACCACCAAACTACGCGTCGTTTTTGACGGCCAGTGCCCAAAACCAGTTCCGGACTCTCTCTCAACGACACTGTTGACCGGACCTAAACTGCAAAAATAATATTTGTTGACATTCTTCTGCGCTTCCCGCCTTCAGAACGTAGTGTTCTCCTTGTGACATCAGACAGACGTACCGCGCCAAATCAAGGTGCATCCTGACGATCAACATTTCCAACTGATCTTATGGCGTGATCACCCCACCGACTAGATGTCCACGTTCAAGCTCACGACAGTTACCTACGGCCTGAACTGTTCACCCTACTTGGCCATCAAAACGCTACATCAATTGGCAGAAGACGAAGGTCACCCGCTACCCCCATGCTGCTGAGATTCTCAAGCACCAGAGCTACGTCGACGTACCTGATCTGCGGAGCTGAGACTGAAGAACTCGCCGGCTGAACTTCAAGATCAACTCATCAAACTCCTTCGGCTCGGTGGCTTTGAGCTCCGGAAGTGGGTCTCGAACTCTCCGAGACTTCTGCAAACACCTTCCTGAAGATCATCGGGAAATCCCAGTTTTTCTGCAACCCTCTCAGGAGCCTCCATTTCTCTATTTTGGGCCTTAAATGGACCCCTCTGACTGACACATTTACGTTTAATTTTAATTTTTCTTGTGAAAACCCCACTAAGCGTAAAGTTTTAAGTCTCATTTCTCAAGTCTATGACCCCTGTGGTTTTTTTTTGGCGCCTTGTATAATGCTCGCAAAAAATATCATGCAACTCGTATGGATTTCTGGCATAGATTGGGATGATCCGCTCCCTCCAGAAATATACCAAAAAATGGCATGCCTTTTTATTTGAACTTAAGAGCACGTTGCCACTATTACAATTCCTCGTGCTATCCCCTACTCTGCTGCTAATCACTGGGACTTGCACGATTTCTCTGACGCCTCAGAACTAGGCTATGCTGCTGTAGTCTACATCCGCTCCTACCTCCAATGACACGGTGCACGTAAGCCAAGTTATGGCTAAAACTCGCGTCGTCTCCTCTCAAAAGAGTGACGCTGCCCCGACTGGACTGGAGCTATGCGCAGCTCATCTCCTGGCCCAACTTGTGAAATATTGTGTTACTCAATTGGCTCCCCACCCGCAAGTTTGGTTCTATTGTTTGCTGGTGCGACTCTACTGTGACCCTCGCGTGGATCAAAACAACACCTTCTTATCGCCTCAAAACCTATGTGGCTAATCGTGTTGGCGCAAACTCAAGAGCTTGTGGCTGTGGAGTGCTGGCGCTACATACCCAGTGCTTCCAATCCTGCTGACTGCGCCTCCCGTGGGATCCTTCCCCCCTTTGGTGGCATGGACCCGACTGGTTACGACCTCTCCTCCTCGGCCTGGCCAGATACTGATTCCAGCCTGGACTCGGTCTTTCTGGAGGAGCTAGGGGAGCTGAAGCATTCCACTCCTGTCATTGCCTTGGCCACAGCACCGCCTACGTGAGACCTCCTCATCCAGTACTCTTCCTGGAGGAAATTGTTGCACGTGATGGCCTACGTCTTGCGTTTTATCCACAACTGTCGTTCACCAAACCGCCACTTCGGACCTCTCTCTAAGACAGAACGGGACTCCGCCCAGCTCCGAATTTTTAAGACCGTGCAAGAGGAAGCTTTCACTGAAGATCTGGCTCTACTTTGAGACCGAAAGACGTGTTTCTACCAGAACTTCAACGCCTCGCCCCATTCCAGGGTCCGGATGGACTTCTCCGCGTCGGCGGCAGATTGCGCCCACGCTGACCTCCCGCCGAACATGTCTCACCCGTGCATCCTGCCCAAGAAGCACCCTGTCGTGGACCTCCTCATTGACCATGTCCATGTCAAACATCTCCACGCTGGCGCGCAGCTTACTCTCTCTCTCTGCTCTCCCAGCAAGTCTGGATCCTCTCTGCACGCAGCGTGGTGAGATCTCGCATTTTTAGATGCCTCACATGTTTTAAGAATCGGCCTAAAAATAACGCCCCTCTCATGGGCGAACCTCCCCAAAGCTCGCATTACTCCAGCCCGAGCTTTTCTCTCCACCGGCATGGACTATGGTGGCCCCTTTTCGCTCAAGGTCCCATAATTTACGTACGCTCTGTCCGCATTATTAAGGCCTATATTTGTATTTTTGTTTGTATGGTTACGAAGGCCGTTCACCATTGAGGTGGTGAACGGACCTGTCCACCGAAGCTTTCCTTGGTGCTCTCACTCGCTTCGCTTCTCGTCGTGGCCTGTGCACAGACCTTTATAGTGACTGTGGCACAAACTTCGTAGGTGCTAAAAATGCCCTACACAAAATCCTCACGGCTGACCAGCGCAAAGTCCAAGACTTTGCTGCTGACCGTTTCAATGCGATTCCACTTCAACCCTCCTGCTGCTCCCCATCAAGGTGGAATTTGGGAAAGTGCCATCAAGAGTGCTAAACACCATTTAAAACGTGTCATGGGACTCCACATACTAACTTTGTCTCAATTCATGGACGCTCACAAGTCAGGTTGAAGCGATGCTCAACTCCCGCCCGCTCACCGCTCTCTCCAGTGATCCCAACGACCTTCTCCCACTGACGCCTGGACACTTCTTGATCGGCTCTCCTCTGGTTTCCGTGCCTGAAGAGAACTTGCTGGACATACCCACGAACCGCCTTTCTCACTGGCAGCTGGTTCAAGCGCTGCACCAACGTATCTGGAAGCGTTGGCAGCGAGAATATCTCCAGACTCTTCAGCAGCGCCTCAAGTGGAGCACTCCTTCCCGCAACCTCCAACCTGGAGACCTCGTCCTGGTGCATCAGGATAACACCCGCTCTCTCTTGGCCCCTTGCACGGGTCACTGATGTCACTCCAGGACAAGATGGTACAGTTTCGAGTGGTACATCTCAAGACCTCAAGTGGAACTCTCACCTCGTCCAGTAGTGAAGGTGTTTCTCTTACCTCACCTCTACAATTAATTAACTGTCTCTCTAACCACCGCCTATAAC
Organism: Homalodisca vitripennis; assembly: GCF_021130785.1. NCBI lineage: Eukaryota > Metazoa > Arthropoda > Insecta > Hemiptera > Cicadellidae > Homalodisca > Homalodisca vitripennis. Next base: position 7,077 of record NW_025778077.1, read on the forward strand.
CTTTGTAATTTGAGCCTATGTTGCTCTTTCTCTCATTGAATCCCAAGGTGATTCAAGGCGGCCGGTATGTTAAGTATTTATTGCATTAAATAACTTGTTTTTTATTGCCTAATATGAAAAGGCTACTTTTATTGAACAATAATTATGTATATATTTTTTGGGCAATTTATGCTCTATATTTGCCTTTTATTTACTAAACTGTATATAAAGCATTAATTCTATATCTCTTTCTGCGGCCTAGCGCCTACAATACCATTCCTTACTGGATTAAAATATTCACGTACAGTGACAGACCAATGAACCATTGTTTCCCGAATCAGCTGTTTACTGTAAACTCACCAACCAATCACAACGGTTGACTTATCAATAGCCTACCTTGCAAGCGACGGCACGCTTGCTCGTTATACTCTCGGTCCCGCCTGGGGCACTTATGTACTCTCTAGCCACTGCTGACCATACTTACTCTCTCCCCCATGTGTTTACTCTCTTATTTAAATATTAGTTTTATCTCTATTTGTTGTACATTTACATTAACATTAAAGTCAATGCTCTGGATTGGCAATCTCTACCAGAACGTCTCTGCTCCCGGACACCCGCGTCTACCGTGCTCTACAGGACTGGCCACAGTGTTATGAACTATTCGTTTGCGGTCGTTATTGTGGCGTGAGTGAATCCGTGAAGGACATCTTCCGTCTTCACGCCTGCCGACAAGACAGCAGCCTATTTCCACACTTACTGATCACAACCTGGCCCTCAACAACAGCAGACTACGGTTAGGTACCTCTCATGAAAACAAAGGTAACTGTTTATTTTCTGCACTTTATTTGAATATGCACCTGTTCATAAACTCATTATGTGTAACCTAGTGAACTCTTGTTAAAATCAGTGTGTTCGGCGTCTTCACTGCCTAGTGTGAAGTGGTCCTTCTTAATCGAGCCTCTAAAATATTATCTAACGGTTCTCATAACCAAAATTCATTCTTTTCAATGGGTATGATTTAGGTAATACACTTTGTATGGAGTACTTTAAAATATAAGGCCAGCAGTTACCCTCTGCTTTGCACCTGATTTGTTTATTCAATAACAGGTAAACCATAGGCATGGTATTTGAAATAGCATAATAAACACTCCTGAAAATAAATAAAGTCACTAGATGTATTTCAATTTCTTAAGACGTCTCTTTTCTGCCATTGTAATCTACTTGTGGCCAAAGATATTTTTGCCACCTTAGAAGCGTTTACATCGATTCGCTTATGAAGGAAATATAATAACACATATAAAGGAAGAGTCTTAGGTCAAAAAGTGTTCTACTTCCATTCGTGCTAATCTACTTTCGGCCTAATTTATTTCTAGCACCGTAGTAGTGATTGCGTTGGTAGACATTGCTCCGGTCAACATAGTACGAGGCTACGTATATAGGCTATAAACTGTGGACTGCAATGTGCACTTGGTCAAAAAGCGTTTACTTTCGGCAATTGTTATCTATTTCAAATTTAAAGTATTTCTTGTTCCAGTAGTATGTTAAGAGTATCATACACGTATGCAAAGTTACACCCTCTTTTAGAGTTTGTAACCCTATCTAAACCCCTATAGATTTTCGAACTTCATTAAATATTTGTGTGTTGTATCTGTGTGTGCGTTTGTGTATGTGTGTTTCATCTGTATGGAACAATAGGAATGTGAAAAAACATACATAGTTATTCTAGCTGTTGCAACCCTATTTCAAACCTCTCTAGATTGTTGATCTGCATGAAAAATCTTTTATTTTTTCTATTGACAGCATGAGGCAAATATTGCAATGTTTTAGAACATTGGAAAGTGGAAAAACAAAAATATAGTTCTTGTTAAAGTTGCAATCATAGTTCATCTCATATAAATGTGTTTTATTTAATATGTTGAGAGCATATTAAATAATGTCTATTTCAAATTATACCATTTTAAGCCATGGGGAGGTAGAAATACAAAACATAGAGTTTTTATAGTGGTTACAAACTCTATTAAACTCCTATGAATAGTTGAGCTTCGTAAATACTTTATCTTTTCTACTTATTCACGGTGTCATGTATACAATTTATGGATTCTATGAATAATTAATTGTTGACATATAGGTTGTCTTATAATCAGAGTCACAGAAAAAAAACTGTAAAAGATATAGGTATGGACTTATACTTCAAGTTTATGAAAGATGACTAAGGAGAGTCATACGTATTTTATTTATGACTATCGCAACTTGCATTCATAATTATTTTAACACGTAATCTTTTAATTTACATATAAAAACTGTAAATTATAAACAACTAAAAACATATCGTTCCTTGAAAGTAATATCCAAATACATACTTTAAAATTACATTCTCATCATCATCTATTTTTTCGTGACTAAAAACTTTAATAATCCTTAGAAAAGTCTAATGATTTTTCTATCTGAAAGGAAAAATGCTTCTGAACTTTTCACTCCAAAAAAATTTCTTCGATCTCAAACTTTTTAGATTTAATTTTTACTAACAGACAATTCGCAATAGCTGATTTTTTGTATGACAGCATAATATTCAATATAAAGTTATCATATTAAAACTGAAAATCAGATCATGTTCTTACAACTTGTTTGATTAATGTCTGACTAATGACACAACAAATCAGCGTAGAACACTTTGTTGTTGGAGTTTTCAGTTAGAATTCAATTTAAGTTTGTGCTCCCGAATAACAAAGTGCCAATTAGAGAAACAATAATCTCTAAAGCTAAGATGGGAGTCTTGTAATAGCGCACAGTTTATTACTTTACCAAGTTTGTTTAGTTTGCATTAACTGAGCGCTTGGGTTTCATTACGAAGTTTAACCTTTATATATTTTATTGCATTCTCGATTCTAGTACGATATTTAAATTGTGAAATTTAAGAAATGTTCATTTTATATATATATATATCGTTATATATATAATATATATATATATATAGCTCTTAGGCCAGTTTTAAAAGAAAACTACAATTGTTTAATGTACAATATTTCGTTGTATTACAACTGTGTCAAGTACACTTGTAAAACATGCACAGAATAAAATAAAATAAACAAGCAAAAGAAGAAACACCTAATAATAAACTTTTGACATGTAAGCAAGAGTTTTGGTTAGTTGTTAATTTAAAAATAATTAATATAATATAAAATAATTTTGAATTTAGGTAAATTTGTATATTAGAAATGTCATATATACTACATAGTTGACATATATAGACTATTTTAATTTTGCTTATTGAAAGTGAATTAAATACACAAAATATGTTGTGAGGATTAAATGTGTTGATACTTATAGAAAGATGACTTCAAATTCGTTAAATTTGTGTTGTATCATTGTTTCAAATGAGAGTAAAAGAGATGTTTGTCAATTTATTTATTGTTTTAAATATATTTTCTAATTCGGCCTCTAGATGTTTTTGACAAAAAGCTTTATTATGTAATTAGACAACAAAATATATTATCTAGGGTAGTTAGGAGGTCCCAAACCATTTCAACCCTTTATTTCTCCTTGTTACTGGAAGTGAGGAAAACTCATTCAAGTGATGAGGGCTAACCCTTCAAATCTTGATTATTTTATATACTACGTTTCTAGATACCTCTCCTACTGATGTTTAGATACTGACCCAACCTAACCAACGGCTATAAGTTTTACAACAATCTACGTGGTTATATTCTATCCTATTCATGCCTTAAACGTGTTTATAGTTAATAAAATACTACCCCTTTACCAATACAAATAGAATAGTCACGAATATGATAGTTCAATTTCCAACAGTTTCTTTCCACTTTTTCCGCTGCACTGTCCCTCCTTACCTCAAAATTATGTAATTTCTTTGTCAGTCTTTGTTGTGTACTCTGAGGAAACTAGTGTCTGCAATAGGTTCGAGCGTTTTCTCTTATAATCTAATCAAATATTAATAATCTTGCTATGAACAGTTCGTATTCTAAAATGTGTCCACGTGTCTTATGAATATACAATATTGTTCCATACAATATATACCAGTTTCGTAACTTTATTTACAAAGTACGTTAAGAGTTTCGTTTCTCTACGTCTTTATAGTTTTAACTTTTCAATAACTACCATATTCATTATTTCTATTTATAAAATTATGGGTTGAGACTTTCTGTAAATAATATGATTAGGCCCTTAAAATCATATGAAGAGACATCATGAATAAAAAAAACAGAATCTACCCATAACATGCTTTGAGTTTTTTCAGTTGCATACTAGTGGGATAAATTGTGGGTTTCCAGCTAAAGAATTGTTAAACTCTCATTTTTGCAAAACTTTTCTGTGTAGTGTAGATACAATATTGATTTCTTAAATTAGGATGGCCATAGCACAAAACTACTGGTTTTTTTTTATCTTTACAGAACAATCATTATTACTCCCTCTATAATAGGCAATTAAAGTGTAAATATCTTGTGTACATTCGGGCAGACTATTACTTCACTGCAACTGTGATTTTAAACTATATTGATTAAATAATAACATCTGACATGTTATTACTATAAGTATAATAAATTAAAATGTCCAAAATGTTTTTACTAGTACCATAAATAGCCAATTGATACTTGTGTAAATAAATAATATAATATGTAGTGTTGCATTTAATACCCATTCAAATAAATTACAAATGTTGAAACTAGTTTAATGTTTAGAGAATAAAGTTCATATTTCAAGTAATAGCACAGTTCCGGCTTCCATGTTTATGTAATGAGAGAGTAACGAGGAAGTAACGTCCGCTTTTATCGTTTGTGGTCTAGGCACCTCCCGCTGTGCACATCATGTTTGTGTACATAGCTACCGTCAGTGTGTGTAGCAACCGTAGTGTGGTTACTCGCCTCATTACCTCACATCTTCACACGCTCGTATACCGTTTGTGTGGAGAATTTTAAATCGCTCTCTATAACAATGCAGAGCTATTATACATTATAAAATTATGTATAAAGTTAACTTGTCAAAATTTGTTAAATTATCTTAATTCGTAGTACGTTGTTATATTTCAATTTGACAAGTGAATGCATTATATGTATCACGTACTTTTACGACTGTAGATATAAGGAATAGGAAATGTTTTTGACCTAACCACAATATTAAGCAAAAGGACATTTTTTTTAACTATTGCTATTTGGTACTTTTGTGATAATTTTTTTGTAAAACTTATTAGTTATAGCGTACGTGGCGTACTTAAAACCTTAAATAATAAATTTTAATATAAGTATAAGGATTTCTTTTTGGGGTTAAAATTGTAATAGTAAGTTATCCAGTATTCTTATGAGTGTTTGATAGGTCGAGGATACAACTTTCTCATTTCTTTTTCACATTCTGCGAATTGTTTAATGATCTAAATACAGTCTTTGACACTGAGTAAGAAGATGTTAGTAAATTCACATAAGCACTCCTGATATTGTGCTTAATGTTTAATCCACCGCTCTATAGGTCACGTAGGTTAACATTGGTAAAGTGGGAAGAGAGTAGAGGAGCACCATCACATATTCCTTCTTTCATTTTAAGGTGTACTAAATTCCTATATAATGGTGGCTGAAATTGCTTGTATATTCATGTGAGCACTCCTAGCACTATATTAAATTCTTCATTCTACAGTTCCTGGTAGGTCAACAATAAAACGATTAAAGAGTATGATTCTTAGAAAGTCATTTAGTTGCACAAATATGTTAAAGTTGCAGGATTTTGTGTAAATCAAAACTCCTTTAAAATATTTATGTGCTAGTATAAATGGTTTATACGTTATATTGTAGGCTATCTAATTCGTTTTTACAGGCTTTACCAAAATTCAAAATTATTCTATTTAAAACTTACACATTGAAAACATTATTTTTAATTTTCCAGAATTAAATTCAAATTGATTGTTTTTTTTTCAACTTGATGGAGTTTGCAATTTTTTATTGGAGTTTAACAGATATATTTTAAAATGTGGTCATGAGATCTGTGTGTATCTAATTTATACAAACTTGTACCGTTTTTTTATAGCACATATTTTAAATTTATATGGAGCTAATACTTTATAAATTAAACAACTTTTCGGAAATACTTGGTTTTATTCCGAAATTCAAGTTTACCAAAAAAAAATTAACAAAGTTTACAAACTTTTGATTCGATTTTCTTCAAAACTTCACACAATCGAACAAATCTAATTAAGAGTCTGATTAAAAATGAATTAAAATTAAAATGAAACTAAAAAATTTATACTTCTCAAAAAATGGTTTAAATTAACAAAATAAAATAAAAGTTCTCTTCTCAAAATACTTAAAATCAATATAACACAAAACTTGATATTAACTTTATGACCAAAATTTAATTCACAATACTTCAAAAAAGTAATTAATTCTCAGACTGCTGAAAGATGGGAAACTTTAGAAATTTTAATTACAACAGTATAAAAAATCAAAGATATTAACTAAACGCTGGTACGGGACTTACTACTTTGAAGATTACGGAGGCCTGATAGGGATTTAATACGCACTGAAGAAAAATTAAAAAAACTTGAATTAAATTTACACGCGATAAAAAAATGGAATTAACTCTAAATCCCACACTATAGGGTTAGAGGAAGAGCTGCGATTCTCAACAGGGACCTTGTCGTCGTGGCTTCAAGACTCGAACTGAATCCTCCAGCGAGCCGGGAGGAACGCATCACCCGATACGTCACTGACCGATCAGCTGATTGCCCGGTCCAACTGAACAAACAAAGTCCCCGCACCGCGTCTAGTTAATAAGAGCCTACTTCCTACCGCGATTCAGCGTAAATGAATTTGAACTATGGTACATATTTTTCCTTAGCCCGAAGCTGCAATCACGGTAGGAACCTAAACCTTTAAACACTCATCCCGGACTAAGTACAATAATATCCCTCCACATGCACACTTTTAAAATAATAATTCTTTTGTACTTATCACTACGTGGAGGCTGTGATGTGTAGTCCGAGGGGGTGATGTGGTAGCAGGTGTCCGACGTTCCAGTGTGGGTCCCCAGGTAGCCATCGCAGAGGGATGTGGTAAGGTGAGGAGTAGATTTCAGGTAGCTTCTCCAATGATTGTACGGCCGGTGCAGTGCGGCGGCCTCGTTGATCTCGCTGGTTGGCTGGCTCTGGTTCGCTAATAGCACTGCTACCTTGCTCCTCCAATCTAATAACAATTTCAGCCAGCGAGGCATTGAGCTCTTGGAGGACATTCCTTTTAACAAAATATTCCCTCCGTTATAATTGTATGGCTGTCAGTCTTTCACGGGGTTCTTATTGTACGCCTGCGCCAGTGTCACGAATGTAAACCATTACCAGATGTTGTTAATTACAATACAATCAAATTTACAGGGATTACAATGGCACAATAATCAATTGTTTTACACACAATAAACCTCATATAGTGATTAAAAAACAAAATTACCCTGTCCTTTCTACATTTGAAGGAACAGGGAAGAAATATCACTATTAATACAACTCATTGTATACCAAAAAATATTACCCTGTCCTTCTCTATTGGAAGGAACAGGGGACAACAACACCACAACATTACCAAAATTACCCTGTTCCTTCTACATTTTGAAGGAACAGGGAAGAAATATAATCTCATGATATATCACAATACATCAGAAGAATACATCTGTGTATTTACTTTTATACACCATTAATGCCATTCATTGTCCCTGAAAATTACATGGTTTACAACCACACTTCCTATCACACACTTAACACTACACTGGCATTTTATATTATGGCTTCTCATCTTAGCCATTCAATGTGCTGAAATAAAAACGTCGTCACATCACCCTTTTATATTCCATTATTTATTTTTACTATTATAATAAGCTTACTGGACTCTCATACTTAACTTGTTTTGTTGTTTTGGGCCAAATTAATACATAATTATTATAATCAAATTCTTGAAGTTAATTTGGAAATAAATTATATTGCCAATTTTATTGTTTTAGACCCATCTTCAATTCCTTTTCGACAATATAATTGTCCTGAAAATAAAACATACTGACCTGTGCGGGGGGCTAATGTTTATAGAGTTCTCAAATTTCACATTTTGTATTTAAATTTTAATTTAGAAATATGCACCTTTTAAGAAAAACAACCTATCTTTATTTAAAAAAAAAAAAAAACACATTTAACCGGGATCGATATTTCATTATTATCTCCGATAAGCTATTTATATCAGTGAGTTCAATCATATTGCCCAGTCCTTTCTTTACTATCGAGTCATAAATACTTTCACTTATCAGGCTCACTTTGTTTTCCACTTATCAGGTTCACTTCGCTTTCACTTATCAGCTTCAGTTGTAATAAAACTTTATGATACGGACTCTTACAAACTAATACTTTTTACAACGGGCAGGGGCTTGGGCACATCCGGACCTTTTTATGTTTACACAGGAAGCGCTCACAATACTCCTATCTCCTGCCCTCATTGTTCTTGGACCCTTTCTACAATAACTATAATTATTTTATTTTATTGTTTACCCCCTTTCAGATTACAAGCACTGTCCCTAATATTAAATTTCAAAGTTGTACCTTCACATGTTCCTAAGATTATGACGGTGTCGTATTTAAAAGCATTTCCGTCCCTAAAATTTATTTCAAATATTAATTCCTTTTTGAGCAACAGATCCACATGCGCGCTAGCTCCATTTTTATTTTAAAATAATTTTCTTAAAATAAATCAAATATTCCAAACTCACAATATTATTCTAAGTCCTCAGTCTTACACACTACACAAAATTATGCAGGTTTATACACAATGTTCAAGTTCATACAAGTCTTATTACAAGTCTTATACAAGTGTTACACACACTTACAGGTATCAGACAAGTTTATGCAAGTTTTACAAGTTCTTTCCAGTTCCTGTAAATAACCTGTTGTACAAGTTTATGCTCAAAAAGAAACAGCAGAGTTGCGCAAATTATGTACCGTTTTTTATAGCACATATTTTAAATTTATATGGAGCTAATACTTTATAAATTAAACAACTTTTCGGAAATACTTGGTTTTATTCCGAAAATTCAAGTTTACCAAAAAAAAATTAACAAGTTTACAAACTTTTGATTCGATTTTCTTCAAAACTTCACACAATCGAACAAATCTAATTAAGAGTCTGATTAAAAATGAATTAAAATTAAAATGAAACTAAAAATTTATACTTCTCAAAAAATGGTTTAAATTAAACAAAATAAAATAAAAGTTCTCTTTCTCAAAATACTTAAAATCAATATAACACAAAACTTGATATATAACTTTATGACCTAAAATTTAATTCACAATACTTCAAAAAAAGTAATTAATTCTCAGACTCTGAAAGATGGGAAACTTTTAGAAATTTTAATTACAACAGTATAAAAAATCAAAGATAATTAACTAAACGCTGGTACGGGACTTACTACTTTTGAAGATTACGGAGGCTGATAGGGATTTAATACGCACTGAAGAAAAAATTAAAAAAACTTGAATTAAATTTACACCGCGATAAAAATGGAATTACTCTAAATCCCACACTATAGGGTTAGAGGAAGAGCTGCGATTCTCAACAGGACCTTGTCGTCGTGGCTTCAAGACTCGAACTGAATCCTCCAGCGAGCCGGGAGGAACGCATCACCCGATACGTCACTGACCGATCAGCTGATTGCCGGTCCAATCTGAACAAACAAAAGTCCCCGCACCGGCGTCTTGTTAATAAGAGCCTACTTCCTACCGCGATTCAGCGTAAATGAATTTGAACTATGGTACAAACTTATAGGGGTTATTAGTACAAAAACTTCCATTTTATAGAAAGTTTTAACTAGTTTCAAAATAATATTGAACATGAAATTTAAGGTCACGTGTTGGTGTTTTTAATACTTTGAAATTGTTGTTAAGAAATCTAGTTTAATTTTATTAATAGATTTATATTGATGTTAACAAAAATATTTCTTAATTTAATTTAAACTTATGTTTTTGAATATTAAACAATGTTTGATTTGTCCATAATTGATATTATTTAGATTATTATTTCATCAATTTAAGTTAATCTAAAAACTTTCTATAACAGTTGATTTCCATAGTGACACTTTTTGTTTGTTTTTTTTTTTTGTAACAGAGGGCCAGGTTTCCTAGGCCTGGTAGTTGCCTCTCAGCCATCCGGCTTATTGTGCACCCTCTCCCAGGTTTAAGCTGTATCAAATCCCTGGCCTTTACAAAACCATGAGATCTTCTGAACAATGCTTTCCTGTTCCAACCCCTCTTCCGTATGCATAAGAACACCTAGGGATCTTGAGCGTTTGCTCTGTAATGCCGGACATTCAAATATGACGTGCTTGGCTGTTTCGTCAGCCTCGCCACATTTCCTGCACAGTGTTTCCTGAACTGGAATACCTATTCTGTTCAGGTGACTTCGGAATATCCAATGACCTGTAATAAAACCAGTCACCTTTCTGATCTCCGTTTCTACTCATTCTAAGGGCATCTGCTGCAATGTTCCTTGATGGTCCCTTGAGCATCCGCTTTGCTTGTACATTCAAAGTAGCTTGGTTCCCTCAGTATTTCTCCAATGTTGTAGGTGTTTGTTAACCATCCACTTGGTAACTGATCTACGTGCTAAGTTATATGAGACCCCACACGTTGGTTCAGGACCGGTAAGAGGACAGTTGGCTCCCAAGTTAGCGCAACTGTCTGCCCCTTCATTTCCTGTGATTCCTATAGTGACACTTGGTGAATAAATTTTTATTTTATGGACCAATTAATCTTGTTGGAAGTTACAATTAGAATAAATATTTGAATTTTGTATTCTCCTTGACAAGTAATCTATATCAATTTATCCCGAAATAAAAAAAAAAACAATATTTCCATTAGAGGTCTAGACAAACAAAACTGTTAAAAACTTAAATTATGATGTTAAATTTAATAGTTCTATAAACAGTTATTATTAGTTTTTTCAGATAAACTTGACATTTAAAGTGAGTTGTGAACGTCGTTTACAATATCTAATGCATTATTTTGTACTTGTTTATGAAATCCTCTTCAACTATATTTATTTGTAATAGTTTATCAAAAGTAGACCTATAATATTATAACGCAATAAAAGTATAGAGATTAAAAGTGATATTTTGAGTTAGGACCTGAAAAAGTTCTATAATGGTTACTATCGTGATACTTGGTGAAATAATTTATAACATAAGGAATCTGAACCATTCTGGCTTTTGTAGTTGAAGTTAAAAAAAATCAATAATATAATTTGGTTTTAAAATCTCCTTTTTAAGTACTCTATACCATTTTATTCCAGCATTTTACAAATCAATATTTATATTTGTGAACGACATTGTAAATAAAAGCTCGGCGATAGTCAAGTGGTTTGGTTCCCATATGAAACTGCAAATCCCTTAAATTTTCCTCAAGGGCCAAAAAATATTTTTAATCATAATTCTAAGTGTGTGTATAATACATAATAATACAAGACATATACAATTATTTTATTTTCAGTTGAAAAAAGCTTGGACCGCTCATTTGTACCAAAACATTATGAAAATACTTTGATCTTTTAAAAAGACACATTTTTGTGCTAGGAATGAAGTTCCTATATGAACTATTAAAATGCACTAAGAAATACATTCTAACGTGATTTAACTTTACCTCATAGCCTGGAAAACTATATAGGAAACCCCAGTCATGTTACTTTAAACTTGGAGAAATTGGGAGATGTTAATAAAAGGTTACTGAAAAATATAAAATATAATCTCACTATTGTATTTTTCACGATTCTTCACCAACAATATGAAGTTATTTATAACTTAATAGTTTATTCTATTTTAATTTACATCTCACAGCCTATGTTCTAAACAAAATATGTTACCATATTATAATTATATTATATGTTAAAGTCATTGTTATTAAAGCAGATGATTAATGAGACAATAGAATTTTGTAATAAATAATGTGCGAAAAAATTTGAAATTTGACTCAGCCAATTTCTCGATCAAGAGTTTAGAAAATAAAACGGGAGAAATGTAGGGACGTCGATAGCAACCAGATGTTAAATAGCAGTTGGACGAAATTGTTCCAGGTAAAGAGCGTTATTAGTTATTGCAGCAGCGGAGTTGAAACCTTATATCTGAAGTTTACTTCCAGTTCGTACGATAGTGACCTCACCCACTCCAGTCATCTTATGTAATATTTGGCTGCTACAGATTTAATTTTGTACATAACCGTTGGCAACAAGTATTAGATAGAATACATTTCACGTTTTGAGAAATCATCAAATGACATTAACAATATTTATCGGTTAACGTTTTGCCAAATCTCATTAAGTAACATGTACCATAATCGAAATCATTATTGCCTTTATAAATGAAGATTTATTTAAACTTTCAAGCGTATAGGTCATCGTTTTTTTATACATCATACGGACAGGCAGAGATAGACAGACTACAATGTACACAGGGTGTAAAAAAGACCAGTACGGGCTTGATAATTCCTGAACGATTACAGGTAAAGCAATAAAACTTGGTACGTCATTACTGCACCTATAAGTGTACTTTTTGAAGTAACTACCATAATTTTTTTTCATGTCAGGGTGATGGCCCGCAAGGAGTCAAAATAAAATCTTAAATGAGAGCATAGGTTGAATAATACATCAAATTAATGGTCTTCATTAGTAGAGTACAATGCTGCAAATCCGAACTTAACGAGCTCAAATCTTTAATAAATTATGCTCGTTTAAAGTTTAAAACGTTTAAAATTTAGGTTCTGTTCAAGATGGTTGAGATTGGAAGTTATGAACGTTAAACTTAGTAAATACCTACCTACTACATTAGTACGTTGATCAGGGTGGTATAAGCAAACGCTGATGAAGCGCGGTAAATATTTGCTCTTTCAATTTAAAGTCCTATTATTCTCTAAGCCAACAATATAATGTTAAAATCAGCTGATTATAGCAGCTAAAAGTAAAACAGAATATGTTTGTGGCTCACTAGCAGTTCTGTCACATAATGACACTAAAAATGACTCGGCTTTTTAAAAGCGAATTATCTCCTTTATATATAAACCTATTTTCTAAATTAGTATCATTTGATTTGTAATTAAATTGTATAACTAAGACGTAATAACATTCAGGTGTGTATCATAACGAGCTGACTATAAGATATTTATGTTTAAAGGTTTTAAAAAGTCGCTATTTTGAAAAAAGCTGTTAAAATTATTTCTTTAATTAGCCATTTAAGGCATAAGACTGTAAACCATATTTAGGCATATTTCAAATTACTGCAATAAGTCGTTTTTAAATTAAAAATAGTTAAATAAAAAATGACTACTGTTCGGATGATTAAATCTTAATTTTAAATAATATCTTAAAAGTTTCGTAAAGAGTTCTGGGACACCTTGTATGTGAGAAAAATGCCACTTTAGTCTCCAGTCTTAAAGACTTTGTCTTATTATTTCCTTTGAAGCAATGACTTAACTTATGTATTATATATTAATTTGGCTGAATAAATTACTTACTAAATATTATACTTATGGGGTATGAAACAATAATATTAATGAAAAATATGTTTATTTTTGGATCATTACTCAAATACGAGGAATAATTTTATTAAAATACAGTATGCATTTAAACCATAGGAAACTTACATGTATAATGGAACCCCAAACAGTAAAAGAAACTACAGAACAAAGGACATAATGAAATAGAAAGACAGAAAGGCACACTTTCTCTATTTCTTTTGTTCTATTGTCTGAACTTGTTTGATTCTGACATTTTAATTACTAAAGTCATCTGCAGGTTCTTTTCCTTTGCGTCGTAATCGTTAGCCATTCTTACATTCTTTGTTCTTTAGTGCAAAACTATTTTATGAACAATATATCCTTCAATCATTAGAGGTCAATCCCGATTTTAAAATCTTGCTTAAATATAATACATATTATAATAGCTGTAATTGATAAAATGTGAACGTACTGTTTAGGAGTAGATTGTTATGATCATGTACATGTTTTAGTATTTAAAGTATCGTAATAAAATGTTAATTTAATATAATGGTGTTTTTAAATGTTTGTTTCTTGAAGAAATAATATACATACATTAAAAGTATAGGTTATGTTGTGTTTATGGTACAGCAAATACAATATTATAATATAAGACTATAAGGACCGTATATATGTATTTTAAAATTCTAATGTTTTTCTCTTGCCGTAAGTTATGTGATTTTTAGACCTGTTTCGTATTTAAACATTTCGATTATTTTTCAAAATTAAAGAGCATTGTAAATGTTTAGAAATACATTTTAGAGCAATTTTAAATTTGTATTACATCTAGAGACTAAAATTATTGTCATAGCGGTAGCTAAGCTTATCACTCTTGGCCAGGAAATGTCTTATTTTTGTCTGTAATTTCAACGAATCAACGAATGAGCTGTATATTTTAAAATTTTTAGGAAGCTTCTTTCTAAATAGTCAACATCTAGTTCGATAATAGTGCATATCACTCCATTGGGAATTGGCCGAGTATTATCGAACACTTTGACATTTATTCCCATAAGAAACCATGATAGCAACGATAAAATTGTAGGATAAATACATTTGTAAAGAGAACTAAGGCTTTTATTCAAAGTTTTGACATGTAACAGCAACACGTGTGGTCCATTGAAAGGAGCATGTAATTTTACATGCAACATCCTCAGCAAAGTCTGTTACCTTGTTTTCTATATGGAAAAAAATAATTCGAGGAAACTGTAGTCATGGAATTTAGCTAGGCGTTAACATAAAATATAACACAATTTTATTATAGTTCATGAACGGAATTAGCTACAAACTAGAACTTTTTGTATTTCTTTATCCCTACGGGTTCTCGTAAAATTGTTTTTCTGTTTATTTTGTATGTCTATCTGCCTGTGTGTCTGTTTTCTCTGAATATCTCAAGATACGAATAGAGCTATGAAATTTTACTTGTAATTACATTTCTACAAAGGTAACGTCATGTTTGAATATGTGCTTTTGTATAACCCTGCCCCTGTTCCTACCCGCTCATTTGACTGACAAAAGGTATGTCGAGAAATATTTCATCTGTAAAGTTTAAATTTTTGATAAAACTTCTTTTCTACATAGACAAGAATGAGTTCGATAATGTTCCATGTTCACCCATGAGATTTGACTGATAGGTATAATAACCCCGCACGTGCGAGTGCACATGGGGAATGATAAAATGTTAAAAAATGTTTGTTGAATAAAATTTCTTGAATTGAATTGAACTGAATTGAAAATTAAATTCAGGTATCATTCAGTAGGCTAGCAAAAAGTCTCTTACGTCTACCTGGAGAATGTAAACAATATTTTTTTATCTGAATGTATGTCTGTCCACAGGACATTAGGAGAATGAAATGAGATATAGACTTTAGCCTACATTTAAACTGCAACTTCAGCAAAGCAATCATGCAATAAGTGTAATTATCTGAGTGTGTACTCATATCTTGTAACTTATCATTTTTCCTACGGTTTTTAAGTATTGTGAATTATGTTTTTCATGAATAAATTTCAAATGTATACGTATAGTTTTGATGGTTACAATACCTTCTAAAAAATCTAATTGATCTTTTTAAAAATGTCTTTCTTCATAAAACACAAAGAGTTTAGCACATTTATTACACTAATTTTAAAACGAAATTTTTTGCTTTAAAAATAATTGTAACTTGAAAACATTTACTTACTTTAGTTTCGTTTCGAATTTGAAAAAACATAAAAATACTCTTACAGGCAAATTTATGTGGTTTATGTTCTAGTAGAATATATCATTATCAACTATGTAAATCTCAACGATTTAAATCCAGTTTCATTTACGTTATAAGAAAGCTTAATAAGAAATTAAGAGTTAGATATATATATATAGTGCCAGATGTAACTTTCATGGGGCCGTATCGACACAAGAGTGACAAAAAAATGTACTATCCACAACCCATATGAAAGAAAATTTTTTTTTATTGGTTACGAGAAAATACTATTACTTTAATAATAAATATATGAAAAAATATTAATCATCAGTAAATAGCTAAATAGTTAATGTAATGTTGACACATGAACTCTTTTGCTTTCTTTGAGGGAAATTCCCAAATAACGTTATCATAGTTGATGGGAGATAGCCCTTTTGCATTGGCATTAAAAAGCTTGAAAATTTGAAATATCTGTGCTCGAATAATGGGAGGTAGTTTGAACTTTTTTGTTATACTGAATATTCTTTAACCAGAGGCATCTGTTGTCATCGTGGGTGCAAATATTCTTCAATATATATATATATATATATATATATATATATATATATATATATATATATATATATATATACAGGGGTGCTGAAAAGTCCCGGGATGGTCTAATAACTTTTGAACTAATTACAATATAAGAACCAAAATTTACATCAAGCTTTTGCTCATATAAAACTATTATTTTATGTATTTCACCATGATATCCTGCTTATGGGGGAACGTCCCGCTAGGGGTTGGTGAAAATTCTTAAATAGAAGCATAGGTCGAGTCGTACATCAAATTAAAGCTCTGTTAATTAGAAACATTTTGGTGAAAATCTGACGTAAAACAGTTGACGCATTACAAAATGGCGGACACTCAAAGATTATAAAATACAGAATTTTTCAAATGCAAACATTCTGTTTGTTAGAGAAAACTGAGACACTTAATCTTTTATTTTACTTCTTTTACTTCAAATCACTTACCAAAACAGTTATAACAAATGTTCAAAGTGTTTGCCTTCAGTTTGCTGACAATATCCCAATCGATTTGTAGAAAAAGTGTTTAAAACAAAACCTCAAAATTTGGATGAGTTGAGAAACCGTATTGTAAGAGAAGCTCAGGGTGTTCCTGTCCAAGCTTTAAACAATGCGATATCAGCGTTTCTACAATCGATTGGGATATTATATTTTAAAAAATGCTAAAAAATTAGTGTAACACATTTTGTGGCAAGAACCATGTTAAAATTACATTGTTGAACATCAGTAAATTTTCAATACTAAAAATGCTCTATTTTCTGATAGAATAATTCCCTTGAGATGCGGTTTGTGGCATTCAATTCAGTAAGCTATTACCTTTAAATTATGTATCACAAGGTATAGGCTTCCATTAAGAATATTCACGATACCCTCGGCAGGACGTCCCCCGTTGGTGTGACATAACAAAACATTGTTCCTAAAAGTAGATGCCCAATCTCTATCACGATTGTAAGAGGTTTCAAATTTATATTTAAATTATTAAAGGATATATTTGGGTGTTTCCAGACATAATATACACCCAGACATATATATATATATATTATATATACATTATATATATATATATATATATCAATGTCAGTTGTTGTTGCTTAATTTGTTGAAAAATTCAGTAGACAAATGGTGCTCTTTTAAGTTTAGATTAAGTGGCTTCACAAATGCCTTTACATAAAAATGTTCTTCTCCCACCTCTGAGGCAAGGCCAGTGGAATATTTTTTATCAAACTGATGCTTTATCTCTAATTGTTTCATATTCCACAGTAAACAATTTATATCAGATATCGAAAGCTTAGTTAAGCTTCAAATAAATTTATGATTTTCTACCTAGCTCACTATAAATGGTGTCAATTGTAACACAAAATGTATTAACATGCCCTGTCTCCTGTCTCCTGTCGAGTCTGGCATTACTATTATCACAACCTCATTCATTATGAAATATAGTTTCTTGTTTGTATTTTAGACTCTAAATTATTGGCAGCAGCCTTACTTTTGTATAGTCCTTTGTCTCATAATACGTAATCAAACGTTTCTCGTAAGCTTTGCACATATCCTTTGAGGAATCTGTATAAATTGCAAATACCTCCAACGATAGTGTCAATGTTATGCACGGTTTTGCTTGCTGTATCAAGCGTTCCAGTATATTATGCTAAAACGTAAGTAGGAAAGCTATATCTATTCTTCCAAAGTATTTACGCGAGCCTTTTTCTGTTGTCCATATTCTGGTTTTCCTGTGGGTTTTCAGAGATTTCTGTTAGGGCAGCCCATCCTATTATATTAAGTCTCTTAGGCAATTGTTTTTTTCTTGATGTTACTGTATTTTATTATAGCCTCGATCACTGGCCAACTTGAGATTTACACGCTAAATAATCGTACATTGTTTTCAAAAACATAAACAGTTTAGTCACTTGAAGACAGCAGTTAGCTACTTGTTCCCACCAATTTCGGCACCAGGAGTGTGCTGAAAACGGAATATAATATGCCAAAGGGTTATGAGATTTCGGCTTGCAATCCCGAATAAGCTCCTTGAATATTAGCAGCATTGTCATACGATTGGACCCTCATATTTTCAATAATAATGCCCATTGATAAAAGCTATTTCAAGACTAAGTCTGCCATTTCAGTGACATTGTGGGTTTCCATTCTTAAGAACGTAACGTAATAAGTTAATTGTTTTGGATGGTGAGCTATCTATATTGTGTGATTGAATGAACACTTATTGAATAGTAATTTGTTTTCTTTCAACTCCTTGACAATTGTACATATTACTATACATTATTTCAATGAACTCTTTTACATTTACATGTTGGTTTTGACAAATAACATGTATTTTCCTTATCAGAATCTGTATGATTTAGTATTGGCTTTTTAAAAAATAATTTCTTCAGATACAAACTCGAAAATCCCTAAAATGTTGCCGTTAGATAAATATTAAAAGACCTCGGTTTCATAGCCCCAAAATGATTTTGTATGAATGAAAAATGCAACCGTAGTCTATCGAGTGCTTAATATACATGTCTTACCTGTACAGTCGTGTGTGCAGCCGCCCATTATCTTATTATTGACAGGATCAAGATGTATAGCTCACCCTTAATTAGTGCATTATTTCAAGGACGAGGTTAAATCAAACACATCTTTTTAGGACGGAGGGCAGTTGTATAAGTAGTATTGGTAGCTATAGTGTTAATAGTATTATTCAGTTTAGGTTAGAGTAATTTATTATTATAGTGTAATAAGCCGCATCATGATCAATTGTATGTTGTTACGCCATTGAGAAAACGTTATTAAATCTTACATGAAGATATTATACGAGTTTATATTATATAGATATTATATAAAGAATAGTATTTAGTTGTCATACTTTTGCTAAGTAATTCGTACATTTTCGGAGTTAAAATTAGCAATTAATTTTAAACATTTTATAATAATGAATATTACAAAATTACCTAGAGATACTATCTTAATAAAGGTCATAATACAAAGTTCAGTCATTAGTATATTACGGATTACTCTATCGTGTTCTTAAACTCATATTATATAACAAAGCAAGGTATTTATTGTAACCATACTAATATCAATATGGGACGGTATTTTATATTGTTTAAGATTAAATACATGTAAATAAAATGATGAAATACTAAGATTTGTTTGCAATAAGTCAATGAAGTTAAGTCAAAAAGCTAAAAAAGTGGAGTTTCACTCTCACTTTACGGAAGGCTATAGCGTAAACGTATGACTGAAAGATTATAGGAGCAATTATTGCAAAAATATTCCATAAATATTTAACTCTCTCTCTCTCTCTCTCTCTTTGATGTATCCATTAAAATATAGTTTACACACTTATTATTATACAGAGTGAGTTTTATGTCCTGGCACACCTGGATATAATTTAAACGGTCCGAGATATTTATGTGAAACCTTGACCGTACCTATTATAACGTAATTTTTTAATTTTTCAAGTTGTTGAAAATTTCCCCCCCATTTCTAAAGGGGGGTAAAGGGGTCAACTAAATATTTTCAAATACAAACCCTTATCATGTAACCCCTCATTTTAAAGGGAATAAAAAACTAAATCCAATAATCCAAACTAGAGGTCTCTACGTTTATTTTAACAGGTTGTATGACAAATTTATGACAAGTAACTGTCTTGTCCTGTTTATCGTAACATGAGTCAACACTAACGCAAATTATAAAAACAGTTACCTGTTTTAATGTAGCAGGTGTTCAAACTGTTCACCTTCGGCTGTTTGACAGTGTGCTAGACGTGTGTAAAAAACTTGAGACATGATAGGGGTTTGTATTTGAAAATATTTAGTTGCCCCCCTTTACTCAATTGTAAATTTGTCATAAAATCTGTTAAAATAAACGTAGAGACCTCTAGTTTGCATTATTGGATTTCTTTTTTTATTCCATATGATAGGGGTTTGTATTTAAAAATTTTTAGTTGCCCCCCTTTAGAAAAGGGGGGTAAAATTTTTCAAC
The DNA here is from genome assembly GCF_021130785.1 of Homalodisca vitripennis. Taxonomy (NCBI): domain Eukaryota; kingdom Metazoa; phylum Arthropoda; class Insecta; order Hemiptera; family Cicadellidae; genus Homalodisca; species Homalodisca vitripennis. The sequence goes on from NW_025778077.1 coordinate 27,320, forward strand.
AACTTGAAAAATTGAAGAAATATGTTATAATAGGTGAGGTCAAGGTTTCACATAGATATCTCGGACCGTTTAAATTATATCCAGGTGTGCCAGGACATAAAACTCACTCTGTATATATACGTCATGTATTCATTAGATATACTGTTAAGAAACGCATTAGTCGTGGGTTTCTAATGACTAACTGTTAACACAATGTTATTTACAAGTCATTTATGCAGATACTTCTTTAGATAATGGTTAAATGTTTAGTTTATATGTAAATTATTTGAGTTTATTTCTGTTTGATGTAGTTTTATAAATGTAATAACTAATTACTAAGTATAAAGTTATATTGAATACGTCTTTTTATTTAATCATTTTTAAGTGTATGTTTTTAAGTCGACGAAAGTTCAACAATAATTCACGTGTAATTACATTTACATATTGATAGAATAGTCTAATAAGTATTGGACTAGGAACACGACTATATCAATAATTAACAGTCCAACCCAGAAATTTTTCAATGGACAAACTTCAAAGAAATGTAGTTTAATAATTCTCATTGAACGGAAATTTTGAATATGATATATTATGCTTTAGAATATACAAAAGCTAAAATTATTATGGAATCTTGGTGTAAGATTCCATAGGTTACACATTTCTCCTGCACTCCAACTGCATTCCCCATTATAATTCTTATAATATACAATATTCTTATATATTATATTTAAACATTCACATCTTACTTTTAGATATTCACCTTGTGTGGATACAATTATAAATTATAAATCAATTTAATAATTTGTTTAAATATCCCCTACTTATGTAAAGACTAAACTGTTAGTTTGGATATGTAGTGGGTGTTTGAGATACTCATTACATATCCATTTGATATAGAGGACTAGACTTTAAAAAAGTAATACGGTATTACTAGAAAATAAGATCAAAAAGGTAATTTTTATGTAAGTACAAAACATTTTCTTTACCACGAACACAAAGCTTAAAATAAAGCTAAGAATTAGGACAGTATGGAGCGCCATTGCATCAACTCTAGAGGCACCTAACGTAAGCCTGGCAATTAGGGTTAGGGCCATTACAGGGCACATTGCCCAAACTTGATGTCTAAATGATCCCAGCACTTAGTGGATGTGAAATACTACCTTATAATTGACTTTTCTTCCTAAACCTGGTTTATTTCTTAAGTTAAATTTTTAACGTTTTTAATTTCACAATGAAAAACTCGCCGTGACTATCCTCGATTTTCCTATGAGGTACATAGACATCTCTTTCAGGATATAAGGAATCTTCATTGATTATTGTTAACGTAACTTTTATATCCTAAGAATATATGGATGTACTAATTCAAGCAAACATGGGCAATTTTATGGAAGTAGAGCATTAATAAGCACTGTAAAGACGGTTTATCATCAAGTACCAACTTTACTTACATACTACAATCCTTCATGTATTTATTCGCAAGGTTAAAATCTTATCGAACTTTTTCGGTAAGTGTTGTAAAATAAAAATCGCCAATAATCTCTTCTAACTGAATTGAAGGTAACATGGCAACCACTGTAAATGCTCGTAGAAAATTAACGTACGTTAAATTTAGAAGTAAAAATGTTTGAAAACGAAAGTCAGTAATAAGCGTGTATATTAAGAGTAAGCACTGGGATTCATTTAGACAAAGTTTGGGCAATGTGCCCTGTAATGGCTCTACCTATAATTGCCAGGCTTACGTTACGTGTCTATATAGTTGGTAAAGTCAGGTTTGTTAGGTTAGATACTTTCAAAATAACTCAAAGATACGAGAGCTTAAATACTTTTTACTTTCAAGCTCCGTGTTTGATAATGAAATATTTCTACACTTTCATTAAAACTAACTTGGTAACTTGGTGGTTTTATTTTCTAGTAGTACTACTTTCATAAATATATAAGAATGGCAATTAATAAAGAAACTTTTTTATGAAAATATTCTAATTGACACTGTTATACAAACTTAATGAATTTATGGATTGGTCAGTCTACTATAATTAATTAGTATTTTCGTTTAATTATTAAGTAAATTGTAGTTGTTTCATAAAATAATTATAGAAATTAGTTATCATGTTTAAAGCATTTAGTTGTATAAAAAAGCAATCGGTATAAATATTTTTAATAAATCTATTTACTAAATTACATTTAGAAATATGTAACTAATTTATAACAGATTGAATATTTTTACTTGAAAGCTGCTCTCTGGTCACATGGTTATCTTACCGTAATAACTCAACAAAATAAACTAAAGCAGTTTCTCTGTTATGCGGTATTTTGTAAAACGAGAATTATTTAGCTTATAATTCCCCTTTTACTATACAGTTTATTAGAGTCCTAATCATTTAGAGGTAACCATAATACTCGTAAAAACTACTCATTGCCAGAAATAACTGACATGAGGCTATAATGCGTGGCACCTGTTGCCCTAGAAGGTATCGCCTTGGTCTTCACAATATTCATAATATACCCACCTCAATACAACGCTCCTTAAAATTTTCTCTATTCTTGAACTTTGTTTAGTTACTACTCGTAAACCACTTTTCACAGTACAAAGTACTTTACAATTCGAATACTTTAAATATACATTTGACTTACTTACATACGTTTGAATATTCACAGATATATCTTTAGATATCCACTAGGTATATAGTGTGGTAAGATACCCGTTAGATATATAAATTCAATATCAAGTTTATATATTCACTAGATAAATTTAAATACGTAGTAAACGAACTAATTAATAGTATATATCTTAGTTTTATGCTGTATATATCCATTTTAAATAGTGATAAGATATCCATGAGATAATGGTTTGGTATCCATTATAATATTTCTATGATATACCGTGTAGATATCCAGTTTATATAGCCATTATAATTTAAATGGGATATCTATATACATCTAGAAGAGGTATTCTTTAAATGCAGATTGTACATCCATTATATATCTAGATTGGATATTCATTACAAGATTATACATCCATTAATTATCTATATTAGACATTTAGATTACATATTAATTAGATACCTAGATTGATACCCAGTTGGATATTCATTAGATAAATAAACTAGATATCAATTTGTATATCTAGATCAAGGGCACAAGGATATTACATAGTGTATTGCCCAAACTTTATGTTTAATAGATCCCATCGCTAAGTTAAAATACAAAATTATAACTGACTCATTCCTAAACCTGGTTTACATCTAAAGTTAACTTACGTTTTTAATTAATAAAATAAAGATTTGATATGAAATGTACAATGGTTTCCTTATAACTTTCAAGTCAGACAGAAGATATAATTCATGATTTGTAGTTACACAATACTTATTGGGTACGCTTGCTAAGATATCAAGGTTGTAAATAAATGCATGATGATGTAGTATATATAAAGTTTATGTTACATTATGGAAAACCGTACCAACAATGATTATTAATTTTCTACTTCCATAAAATTGCCCTAATTGCTTAAATTATTACTTGCATATATTAGTAAGATATAAAAGATACGTTAACAATAACCAATGAAGTTTCTTTACATCATGAAAGGAAACTGTCGAGAATAGTACCTATTTGAAAAATCTAGGAGAGTCCAGGAAAATGTTACATGGAAGCATAGCTTATAAACCTTAAATAAATAAATAAAAATGCCTTTATTAATCCATCGCTTTTCAGTACAATACTACTTTTCAGAATTACTGTCGTCTAAAAACTAAAATAAATATAAAAAAATTACACAAACTTATCTAGGCCTAAGAGTAAATACAAGAAGTAAGATAACAAATAAATGTAATCAACATCAATGCCTATACCAAAGATTTTTTTAAATTTTTTCTTGAAACTAGGGCATGATAACTTTTTTAATGGGTTCGGGGAGGTCATTGTACATCTTTGGCCCAAAATAATAAAAACTTGTTCTTCCCAATTCTTACTTAATTTTGGGAATGTGAAGCACTCCACCATGGCGAGTGCTGCGCAGGGAAGGAAAACCTCGTCTCGACACTGGAGCCGGTCAGTAAGGTACCCCAGGCACTCCAAGTGTAAGGGCCTTGTGCACCATACAGCACTCATTATCCTGCATACGGTCGCCATTGGGGCAAGTTTTGGCAGCCTCGCGGTAAGCTGTCACATGGTCATATTTTTTTCAAACAAAAACACAAACCTAATGGCTGTGTTTTGCATTTTTTTGGATCCTACCGCAGTCCCCCTTGGAGATACTATTTCCGTATGCAGGATAGCAATAGTAGAAAACAGACAGGATAAGTGACTGTATGACCTTAAGTTTGGCGGTCTCTGGGAGAAAACTTCTGAACCTGTAAAGTCCCCTAAAGTCTGTCCAGTGCTCGTTGACAAGTAAATGTGACATGGTCAGAAAATGTCAGATTATTGTCTTAACACGACCCCGAGAGTAGTTATCTTGTCACATACTGGTAACTCCTCATCTCCGAGCATCACACACAACCCACAACCATGTAGCCGTTGTACAACGTGCTGAGAAGCTGTATGTAGGACACTGAACTTTTTTGAATTAATTTTCAGGCCGTTGTTTTCAGCCCATGCACTATATGTTGTGCAGGTCATAATTTATATTGTTAACAGCTTCTTCCATCAAACTCCTGCTTGTAAGACAGATACAGCTGACAGTCATCTGCGAAATAGATAGACTTTACAGTGTTGAAGATAATTGGGGAGGTCAGCTGTATAAAAATTGAACAAGATGGGCCCCAAACAGCTACCTTGAGGCACACCTCGCTCTTTAATGAGCGGATCCGAAGTCTCACTCCCAATTCTTGTTACTTGCTTTCTTCCTGTTAGAAATGACTTCATCCAATCTATAGCCAAGTCATCAAATCCAATAATAATGAAGCTCATCGCTGCCATAAGTTCGTGAGAGATCGAGTCAAATGCTTGAGAGTAGTCAATAAGCACAATTTTACTACTTTTAACCGTCATCTCTTGCGTCAATTACGTCACAACATTTTAATTGTAATTTTACTTTCATATAGTTGAAACAAAATAAATTAAAACCGTTCTGGATTCTGAATATCTAGTAGTAAATAAGTGTGGTGAAATATATCATTTATGTATTGATAGTTTTAATGTTGTCATCCACATATGTAATGAATTTCTAATGTAGGTATCAAAATTCATCCAAATAAATCTAGCTGTATAATGAATATGTAATAGATATGTGATCTAGATTTATAAATGATATCCAATCTAGGCATCCTACTCATATATAATCTGGTTAGAAAAAATATCCAGTAGATATACAATGAATATCTAAACTGGCTTCAAAGTGAACTTCTTTATATAGTGATTAAATAAATGAATATCTACTAGAAATCTCCTGGATATTACAAATGGATTTGTATTTGATAGCTAAAATATAAACTATTTACTTAGTTCTTTCAGTAGATATCTAAACTAGACATTCACTGAATTTAAACAGTATATATAAACTTGATATCCTTATGAATATCTAACCACACTATATACCAAGTGGAAACCTATAGATATATCTTGTAAATATTTAAACATACATAAGTGAGTATAGTGGGTAATTAAAGTAATAGACTGTGTAAAGCAGTTTATGAGTAAATAACTAAACTATTTCCAAGAATGAAGAAAATGTTAAGAGGAGAGTTTGTATTGGGGTGTGTATGTATTGTTTATGTTGTAAATACCCAGATAAATACTTTTAGAGCAACAGGCGCCATACACAGTAGGCTTATTTCAGTTATCACAGCCATGAGTATTTATACGAGAATTATGGTTTCCTCTCTATGTTTTGGACTCGAAAGGAGTTAAAACATATTCTATGGAAATAAATATTGAGCCTATATAGGTGCTATTTTGTCATAGAGGTATTACGACAGCCCTAATATGCGACCCGAGCAGCCTACATGGGAAACTAAAAAAAATAGATAACATGAATTAGGTACACATTAAAAAATGTGGTTTAATAAATAGATTCATTAACAATATTATAACTGTAACTGACTTATTAATTAAACGAAAACACACGAAATATTAATTGAATTGGTATAAATGGCAATAGCCGAATATACTTTTTTCAATAAAAATTTAATCACGAAAAGTACTTGCTCCGCCGGGACTCGAACCCGAATCTCTCACTTTCCGGGTGAATGTAGTAACATTACACCACAGAGCCCTTACTTTTTACGATTCAATTATTTTGTATTTGGCCGTATCTGTCACATATGCGTTTAAATAACCAAACCAACATATGATCGGAAGACGAAATACCTGTCAAAAGACTTTGATTTACATTAATTAGATTTTTATTAATGGCAATAGCTAATTTCAGTAAACATAGAATCACAAAAAGTACTTGCTCCGCCGGGATTCGAACCAGGATCTCTCACTTGCAGGGTGAATGTGCTATACCGGCACCGGCATTTGAAAATAAAACGTATTGAAGCTTTTCAGCAATTGAATCCATCGGATATTTGAGGTTTTTGAGTTTTGGAAAGTACCTAACCTAACAAACTCAAAAACAAACCAACCTTACTCTATAGCCACATAACATAAGCCTGGTAATTAATCGAAGAGCAATTACAGGGCAAATTTTCCAATCTTTATGTCTAAATGATCCCAGTGCTTAATTAAAATATTTCACAGCTGAAATCGTTTAAATTGTCTAGTCGGAGGTATGGATCATAAATATCCTATAAAAGTACATGTGCCTGCACTTAAATAAATAAAAATAAACTTACAGAAACCAATATTCCATAAAACCATTTGGTATGACGTTGCACCAATTTGAATGGCAATGTACCACCAAATATTTTCAATTTCTTGTCAGAGATCCCTTGGGCATCTATAATCTCACATCAGCAACATTGTTTTTGCTGAAAGCACTTTTCCATTGGATGAAACATAACTACTCCTCAGACATGGAAGGTTTTATCAAAATATTTGTTTTGTACTCGATACTAACGACTAAACAAAGTCAAATAAAAATTTTTTACAATTGTCTACTCGGATGCCTAGGTCAAGTATCATGCGTCTTAAAAATTAATAATATTTTCAATGCAAATAATATTTATTTGTACCAATTGGAACCTCCATGCAGGCATCGGTTTGTTTTCCAACTGTCTACTGCCCTAAAAAGGTGTAGCTTTGATTAAACCTCGTCCTTGTAATATTGCTCCAACCAGTGGTGAGCCATACATCTTGATCCTGTCAATAATCAGTTCATAGGTGGCTGCACACTTAATTATACAGGTTTGATTAAACGTCTTCCTTGCAATATTGTTCCAATCAGTGGTGAGCCATGCATCTTGATCATGTCAATAATCAGTCCATAGGCGGCTGCACACTCGACTATACAGGTTTGATTAAACGTCTTCCTTGCAATATTGTTCCAATCAGTGGTGAGCCATGCATCTTGATCCTGTCAATAATCAGTCCATAGGCGGCTGCACACTCGACTATACAGGTTTGATTAAACGTCTTCCTTGCAATATTGTTCCAATCAGTGGTGAGCCATGCATCTTGATCATGTCAATAATCAGTCCATAGGCGGCTGCAACTCGACTATACAGGTTTGATTAAACGTCTTCCTTGCAATATTGTTCCAATCAGTGGTGAGCCATGCATCTTGATCCTGTCAATAATCGGTCCATAGGCGGCTGCACACTCGACTATACAGGTTTGATTAAACGTCTTCCTTGCAATATTGTTCCAATCAGTGGTGAGCCATGGATCGTGATCCTGTCAATAATCAGTCCATAGGCGGCTGCACACTCGACTATACAGGTTTGATTAAACGTCTTCCTTGCAATATTGTTCCAATCAGTGGTGAGCCATGCATCTTGATCATGTCAATAATCAGTCCATAGGCGGCTGCACACTCGACTATACAGGTTTGATTAAACCTCGTTCATATATATATGCAATATTTGTGCAATAACGCTCGTATAAATTTTCCAGACGTATACTCATGATATAGCATTGTGTAATATGGTACATAAAATTTACCTTATTGATTTATTGCAAATAAATCTTATTATTCAGCATTTTTGGAAAGATATGATACCTTAAATGATATAAAATACCAAAACCTCCAAAATACCAAAAATACTGTGAATAAGATGTTAACCTTTATATATAATCAATTTTTTAGTGTTGAAAGCCTATATGATATTTATAGGCTTAATATCACCATACATTAATCTGTAGCAGAATAAGACTGAACTTGTTATAAGGGCCTATATTAAGGCGAAGCAAATTTTTTTGGTATTCATTATTATAAAATGTTTAAGAGGGATAGATTATTTAAATTAAAAAAATGTATGTAGGACTAAGAAATATTAAGAAAAGTCTTATTCTAGAATGATTGTTACGATTTAATAACGTTTTACCAATTATGTAATATACATAAATTGCTAATGCTATGTCTTAATACTTATTTATCATGAAATAATCAAATCTGAACTGAATAATATTATTAGCAAAATAACTGCCAATATTATTTTAATTACCTTTGACGCGTAAATTTCATATCTTCATAACATCTAACCATTTAGGATTCCATATAATAGGGCATAGGTTTCATATTTTCCATAAAGATAAAGAAAACCCATTGACAAGACGTTGTCTAGAACATAAACTAGACAGAATTGAGGAGTGTTTTACATTAAAAGGAATACACAAAAATCCACCATGCCCTGATAACAATTACAAAATATTAAAATTAAAGCACATGCAACAGGCTCACAAAATCATGTTGAAGCCAAAAATCCATTTGGTCACAATTTAAAATGACTTTTTAAATATTTTGAATAGTTTCCTGTTTATTCAAAAATTATTTAATAATTAATTATATATATATATATATATATAAATTATTTTATTTAAAATATAATGTTTCACCAAAATTAAATTAGAGAGATTTCATGTCAGCTGGAATTCATCAAAGGTTATGCACTGTGTTATATTTATGTTTTCTGGATTCTTGCTTACGTTTCACAATTTTGTATTAATTTATATTTAAAACTTTCTGAAGACGGAGGTGTTAAATTCCTCGAAATATATAAGTGAAAGTGGTTCTTTTGTTTTACTTTATTTAACAAAGTGATTAGTATATTTATTTATATATATATATATACATACATGTATAGTATATATACATAGTGATATGTGTGTGTATATATATAGTATATATATACGAGGATTATGGTTGGGTCTCTATGCTTAGGAATTTAATGGGCTATATAGTAAATGAGGAATTATAACTAAATATTTCACATGTTAAACATTTTCTCATAACAGAGTTAACTGTCTTAGTGTATTTTTATCTAACAAAATAGTTTAAGTACATCCCTTTCTATGGTAATAAATATTTATTCATTCTCTTGCCTTAGAGTTATTACAGCAGGCCTAATATGCAAAAAAGCAGCTTACATGAAAAACTCAAAATATTCAATATATAATGAATGAGTTACATATTTTAACAATGATACTTAAAGATTCATTGCAAAATTAAAATCGATTGTTTTTTATGGAACTTGCCATAACAAAATGCATAAACGTGATTACTAATTTACAGACGTGTTTCATTAAACGTAAAACATTAGCGAGGGACATATATATATATACAAGTACATAACTTATTAATTTAACGAAAACTTTTATTTATTTTAGTAGGCCGAAATATGTTAACTATTTCAATACTCAATATATTTTGTGAAACATTAAATTAAATATTTAGAAGTAAATAGGTATTATTAAACTTTAATAATTTCACAAAGATTTGTCTCTAGTAATTGCCATTTTTAAGACTTTATAACAGTATTGCTACTATAAAATAAAACCACTAAGGTTATCTAAGTGTAAAGTGTTTATGTAAGTGTAAAGTATTTCAATACCGAACACAAACCTTGAAAGTTAAGCTAAGTGTTTGTTAAGTATGGAGCGCCACTCTAACGTAAGCCTAGCAATAAGGGTCAGGGCTATTACAGGGCACATTGCCCAAACTTGATGTCTAAATGATCCCAGTGCTTAGTGGATGTAAAATATATGATTATAACAGACTTTCATTCCCAAACTTAATGTAAGCCTAGCAATTAGGGTCAGCGCTATTACAGGGCATATTGCCCAAATTTGATGTCTAAATGATCCCAGCGCTTAGTGAATGTGAAATACAAGATTATGACTGACTTTCATTTCCAAATCTGGTTGACTTAAGGTTAACTCAAGTTTATAGTTTCAAAATGAAACTTCTTACTAATATGTACAATGGTTTCTATATCATCTTCAATTTAGTTAGAAGAGATAATTGATTATTTATATTTTCATAATGACTATCAAATAAGTTTGCTAAGATATCAAATTGTATAAGACGAATCATGTATTTTATTTATAAGTTGTTAATAAATACACGAATAATAGCAGCATGCAGATAAAGTTTATGGTACATGGTGGTAAACTGTTCCTACAGTGATAATTAATGCTCTAATTTTATAAAATTTCACTACTTGCTAAAAGTATCACTTCCATACGGTCGTAGGACATAAAAGATAGTTATCAATTACCAATCAAGATTCTTTACATCCCGAGGGGGAAGCTGGAAGATAGAACATGAAACAACATTTCTACGTGCCTGTAAAGACTTTCGGCCGTCTGTATGATATACGCTATTTCCATTACACTTTGGGTGGTCAACTACTTGATAGGGTCCCAACCTTTGAGTGTTACCTTTTGTGCTAAAATCTCATTTAATTAGCATTTTTATTATTTGTGCAGACGTGCACACAGGAAATCGGGATTCATCTCAAGGTCGACTCGTGGCATGACGAGTCCTTTTGTTTTAAAAACACTTTTCATCCTTTTTACGTTAGCTCCTGGAGTGTGCTAGTCGTGTTTTGGTTCCCCTACCAGCTTAGTATTATTAATAAATATGATTAAAGCTATCCAGAGGAAGTTATTAAGACTAGTGGGGATGAGTCAGGGACTGTGTTTTAGGAAGTTGCCACTTACTGAACTTCCGGCCGCGCTCCTCCTTCCGGATCTTCAAGTCAGACGAGAAGTTGCTGTTATCTTATTTCTTATCAAATTGATAAACTGCCTGCTTGACTATCCAATGCTCCTCTCCCAAGTATATTTCCGTACTAGATGAAGGATTCGGTCACTAGATCTGTTCGGCAGGCGTTACTACCTACGCTCATGGTTATGCCTTCTACGCTCCACTTATGAGAATAATAAGGCTGAAAGGCAGTTTCTGCCCTACCATTGATTTCTTCAAAGAAAGTGCCTCAACATTTAAATTAAATTTACTGTATATTCTTATTTTATTATTTTGGATTGTTATTAACTGTTATGTACTAATTTGTATTTTATTGTTTGTTATATATTGTTTGTTATTTTTGTAATTTTGTACTTAATTGTATGGCCGTTAAAATTAAATAAAAAATTAAAAAAAATTAATCTTATAACGATTTTTATTGTGACCATAATTTACCTTGGATATAGCGTTTTATAACAAAAACAATTCAATTATAGCTTTTTGACTCAAATTAGTTAACAATATTAGTGAATTTTACAAATTTATTTATTGACAGTGTTAGAGGAATCCCAACTAAATATTTAATAGATATTATCTACGTTTCCAGTAGATATTTAATATAGAGATCTAATGAATAACTAATCTGGATGTATAAATTGGATACATAATCGATCTCTAAATTCTATTTATAGTATATCTAATCCCTATCCCGGATAACTTATCGCTGTATAAAATGCATATGAAATGAATTTATAAAGTACATATATCATGCATATCCAACTAGATATCTAGTAGGTATATAAACTATAGGCACATAAAGTAAGCCTAAAATTGCTACATGGACTCAAGACTTAATACGTATACTTAATATACTTATATACTTAATACTCTAATTTAAATTTATAAAATTTGCGGGTAATGACTTGAATATATCGTTTGAAAGCAAAGCAAGTTACAACAATCATGGTCTTAGAATATGGAATGGTAAATGAGAATGGTTATTTAACAAATTTATTTATAGATAGTATTAAGAGTAACAGTGATCTGAATATGTAACGGATATCTATTATATCCACATTAGATATCTAAGGATATATTTTATGAATATGCAATATAAATTTATAAATATAAATATATATATATATATATATATATATATATATATATGTATATATATGTGTATATCTTTATATATATATTTCTTGTGTGCGTGTGTATGGTCCTAAACTCCTCCTAAACGGGTGGACCGATTTTAATGAAACTTTTTGTGTGTCTTCAGTTGGATCCGAGAATGGTTTAGATTCATAATTCGGTCAAGTTTTTAATAGTTTATTTAATTAATTTTTTAATAATAAATTGTTGTTGATGATGGAGTGTTTGACATTGGATCCGCCAGACTGCGCCACGAACGACACGTAATACAAAGTGAACTGATACTTAACAGCTGTGAATATTTTCAGCTGAAGTTCATCAAAGAGGTAGAAACATTTGTTCACATTTAAAATTTAGAAAGTTAATATTTTAAATTTGTAAAGTGTATGATCAGTAGTGTAATGCAGATTGCAAAGATGAAGTTTCACCATTGTTCTACGTAAACATTATAGGCCTAATATTACAACACAGCCATAATGTTTTTCTATTTTAATTCCAGATTTTCCCGACATTTTGTGCTGCTATCAAATTTGTGTGTTGTTATGTAACATTCTGTAATTATTGTGTGAGTGCTAATTGTTATAATACATTAATAGAGATTGAAGATGTTTAAAGTGCATAAAAAACTATACTTATTTATTAAAGTTATTGAACTCATTTTGCACATTGAAGTGAGTATATTGGTCGCATACCTCAAATAACCTAAGTAGCATACAAATCAAAAGGTTGTGTTTCTATGTGTGAATATTGTTAACAGTTTAGATAATCAAGTTTTAAACTAATTGGATTTAAAATAATTTGTTGTAATTTACATTTTTTAATCTGCAGTCAGAATTGGTCACATAAGTTCAAATTAAGTAGCATACAAATCACATGTGTGAATAACTACTTATTGTTAATAGTGTAGGAATTGGTTTTAAATTAAATTCTGTTGGCCAGTTCCGACATTAAATTACTAATTTATAACAAGTATATTTTTTTAATTTACAACTTAATTTTATCGTAATGCTATTGAATGTACAATATTTTTGGTTAATCCTTCAGGAGTGTACATAAACAAATAAGATGGTTTTCCAATAGGGCTGAAGTATAATAAGTGGCCTCCATCACAATCGAATTATTGATATTTCTGAATAGCCTATCCAAACTACTATCCGAATTGGATTATAGTTATTTAAAGGCTGAAGTATAATAAGCAGCCACCATCACAATAGAATTATTGATATTTCTGAATAGCCTATCCAAACTACTGAATTTCATTGTAGTTATTTATTCGGTCAAATTTAATTAAATTTTTAATTATAAATTGTTGATGTTGGAGTGTTTTATATTGGGTCCGACAGACTGTGCTACGACACGTAATACAAAGTGAACTGATACTTAACAGCTGTGAATATTTTCAGCTGAAGTTCACCAAAGAGGCAGAAACATTTGTTTACATTTAGATTACGTTATTATGAAGTGCTTGATCAGTAGTCTAATGCAGATTGCAAAGTTAAATTTTCACCAGTTGTTCTATGTAAACATTATAATATTACAACACAGCCGTACGTTTAATCAATTATAGTCTTGAAAGCATAGAGTAAGCATAAACATATAAAAATAACACCACTTCTTATTTCAATATATTCTGTACTCACTTTGGAGGATAGAGATTATCCAGATATAAAATTGGAAGTTTTAGCTTTTAAGTGAAATTCTTAGTAAATTATTAAGTGTTGATCTTGGAAGAATGCGCTACGATCGGAGTTTCAAATGTTTTTCTATTTTAATTCCAGGTTTTCCCGACAGTTTGTGCTGCTATCAATGTGTGTGTGTTGTTTTGTAAGGTTCATGTTTCAAAAGTAAATACGGCAAATAACATTAAAATATAATAGAATAAAGTTATAAAAAGTGTACTACGTGGCCGCGTTATAAGTTTATAAAGGCCAGCCAACAGGCAAAAGGAAGAAAATAAAAAATAAAACATTGTGTAATTATTGTGTGAGTGCTAAAATTGTAATAGTACATTAATAGAGATTATTGGTCGCATTACCTCAAATAACCTAAGTAGCATACAAATCAAAAGGTTGTGTTTCTATGTGTGAATAACTATTGTAGACATTTTAGATAATCAAGTTTTAAACTAATGGATTTCAAATAATTTGTTGTAATTTAAATTTTTAATCTGCAGTCAAAATTGGTCAGATAAGTTCAAATTAAGTAGCATACAAATCACATGTGTGAATAACTAATTGTTAATAGTGTAGGAATTGGTTTTAAATTAAATTCTGTTGGCCAGTTCTGATACTATACTGTAATTTTAAATAACTATAATGAAATTCGGTAGTTTAGATTAGGCTAATCAGGAATATCAATAGAGGTTATCCAGATATAAAATTGGAAGTTTTAGTAAAATACACTTTTAACTGAAATTGGTAAATATTAAGTGTGCAGTGATTGATCAGTTAATTTTTGGTTTATAAATAAATTGTTTTTTATCTTGGTATGTTTTTAAATTGGATCCAGCAGAATGCGCTACAATCGCAGTTTCAAATGTTTTTCTATTTAAATTCCAGGTTTTCCCGACAGTTTGTGCTGCTATCAAATTTGTGTGTTGTTTTGTATCATCGTGTAATTATTGTGTGAGTGCTAATTGTAATATTAAATTAATAGAGAATCACATGTGTCAATAACTATTGTTAATAATGTAGGAATTGGTTTTAAATTAAATTCTGTTGGCCAGTTCTGATACTATACTGTAATTTTAAATATCTATAATGAAATTCAGTAGTTTAGATAGGCTAATCAGAAATATCAATAATTCGATTGAGATGGTGGCTGCTTATTATACTTCAGCCTTTAAATAACTATAATTTGGATCGTCATTTTAGTAGTTTAGATAGGCTTTTCAGATATATCTATAATTTGAATGTGATGGTGGCCACTTATTGTACTTCAGACCTATAGGGAATACTTCTTTAGTATTTTAGATACTGTAGTCTATGTTGTTATACATTTTTATCTAGAAGTTACTTAATTAAAATTACATATTGAATAAGTTACTCATATTCATTGTGTACTATTATACAGAATTTTATTTTTACAGAAAAATGCCACGTCTTCGTGGAAGAGGACGAATAGTTATTCAATCATGTGATTTATATGCTACTTAATTTGAACTTATGTGACCAAACTGTTAACAATAGTTATTCACACATAGAAAAACAACCTTTTGATTTGTATGCTACTTAGGTTATGCGACCAATATACTCACTTCGTTCAATAAATTTTCAAAATTAGTTCAATAACTTCAATGAATGACTATAGTTTTTTATGTACTTCAAACATCTTCAATCTCTATTAATGTATTATTACAATTAGCACTCACACAATAATTACACAATGTTACAAAGCAACACACATATTTGATAGCAGCACAAACTGTCAGGAAAACCTGGAATTAAAATAGAAAACATTTGAAACTGTGATCGTAGCGCATTCTGCTGGATACAATGTAAAACATTCCAAGATGGTCCACCCAATTAGGAGGAGTTCAGCTCCATACACACGCACACAAGAAATATAAAGATAATAAAATTCGGTAGTTTAGATAGGCTAATTAGAAATATCAATAATTTGATTGCGATGTTGGCCGCTTATTATAATTCAGCCTTTAAATAACTATAATCTAATTCAGTTTGTCATTTTAGTAGTTTAGATAGGCTATTCAGAAATATCTATAATTCGATTGTGATGGTGGCCTTTTATTATACTTCAGCCCTATACGGAATACTTATTTAGTATTTTAGATAAATTAAATTCTGTTGGCCAGTTCCGATACTATACTGTAATTTTAATTAACTATAATTAAATTCTTATAACGTGTACAGGACAACGTCTGTCGGGTCTGCTAGTATATATATATATATATATATATATATATATATATATGTATATATATATATATATATATATATATATATACACATATTTATTTATTTATAGTACACGCACATTGCATATTCATAAAATATATCCTTAGATATCTAATGTGGATATATTAGATATCCGTTACATATTCAGATTATATACTCTTAATACTATCAATAAATAAATTGCCATTTATATATATAGAGTGTATCAATAGTGAATATTTAAATTTATATTCTATGGAAAGAATTTTATGAGTAGTAACTAAATGAAGCTTAATAATGAAGAACATGTTCAGAGGAGTAGTGTTAAAATTGAGGAATGTATATTTTGTTTATATTTTAATACCCAGATGTCAACTCTTATGCGAACAGGCGCCGCGAATTGTAACCTCCAGAACTAATGAATACTGATGTCGGTTATTGTTGTAACCGTGTAACTGATGGAGAATTATTGCAGAGGTTTGATTTAATGAAACCTGTGCAGTTAAGTGTGCAGTTGTCAATGAGCTGATTACTGATATGATGAAGATATATGGCTAGCCACTAACTTATAGGAGCATTTCAGCACAGAAGAGGTTCGTTCAATCAAACATGTACAGTCAATTGTGCAGCCGCCAATGAGCTAATTATTTATAGGATCAAGAGGTATGGTTCACCACTCCTTGATAGGAAACGAGGTTTAATCAGACAAATATAGATCAGTGTGGAGCTGACAATTAACTTTTATTCATAGGACGAAGATTCATGGCTCAACAATGAATGATATGGCGTTATGGCAGGGACGAGGTTTAATCAGACATATACAGATGAGTGTGCAGCTGACAATGAACTTTTATTCCTAGGACGAAGATTCATGGCTCAACAATGAATGATATGGCGTTATGGCAGGGACGAGGTTTAATCAGACATATACAGATGAGTGTGCAGCTGAGAATTAACTTTTATTCCTAGGATGAAGATTCATGGCTCAACAATGAATGGTATGGCGTTATGGCAGGGACGAGGTTTAATCAGACATATACAGATGAGTGTGCAGCTGACAATGAACTTTTATTCCTAGGACGAAGATTCATGGCTCAACAATGAATGATATGGCGTTATGGCAGGGACGAGGTTTAATCAGACATATACAGATCAGTGTGCAGCTGACAATGAACTTTTATTCCTAGGACGAAGATTCATGGCTCAACAATGAATGATATGGCGTTATGGCAGGGACGAGGTTTAATCAGACATATACAGATGAGTGTGCAGCTGACAATGAACTTTTATTCCTAGGACGAAGATTCATGGCTCAACAATGAATGATATGGCGTTATGGCAGGGACGAGGTTTAATCAGACATATTCAGTTAAATATGCAGCTGGCAATTAACTGTTTACTCATAGAACCAAGATTCATGGCACACCAATGTATAGCGCTATGTATAAACCAATGTATAAGCCATGATAGGAGGTTTATTGCAGGAGCGAGTTTTAATCAAACATGTAAAGCCGAGTGTGCTCCTGCCAATGGGCTAATTATTGATAGGGACATGATGTATGGCTCATTACTTACTGATAGGACCATTATTGCAGAGACTAGGTTCAGTCAAAATCGAACAGTCGTGTCAACAGAGTATGAGCTGATTTTTGGCATGATTAATAATTTTGGTACACACCGCTGACTAGAGCATTTTTACAGCAAGGAGGTTTAACCAAACTCATGCAGACAAGTATAGTACAGCCGCTCATGCTCTGATTACTCACAGGATCAAAATGTATGGCTCATGCTGATATTATATTTGGTTTGTCATAAATGAATACTATTGGCTGCGATTCGTTCCATAGTCTTTAGCTAAACATTATAAAAATGTATAAATGCAGTACGATTAGAATTTTGTTTAAATTAAAGAAATATTTTTTGAAGTTTGTTTTTACGACGATGGATTTTAATACTAAAACACACTTTTTACATTTAAAATTTACTTTAATGTGAAATAATAAAGTATTTTTTTACTTCCCGTTTACATTACATTAGAAAATGTTTCTTTCTTATTCGCACAACATAAATAACTAAAATAAATTATAGCAATACCATACTAAATCTTCTCATTCTCATTCGTTGTCCACCTACTAATATACTGGTCGAAAACAATTTATGATTTCGTGGTATACCTTAAATACTCTTTTGAAAAACCTATCACAAAATTACAATAAATGTTAGGCACTAAATCTTGATTTATGGGAGGCACAAGTACTCGCTAAGAAGACTTATTTAATTGAAATGTAGAGATTTTAAAATAAAGTACTAATATAATATGTCAAATAGACCTACATTATGTGTGTCTTAGGCTATAAATAACAAAAACCTTACAAGCCGTTAGTTTCCCATCTGTTATTTCCTTCATACACATTATTTTAACTTACCCAACTCATATATGAACTTGTCATGCCCATATCTTAAACCTCTCCTACCCAGACCAAATATATTTTGATCTAGAGGAAAAAAACAAAACAATACGACCTTTCTACCTGACTGTAACTCACATGCTTTGATATATCCCACCCAACCCGGTATGGATGGAATAGTTTCGTTTTCATCAGTCTTTCTGTCTTGGAAATTAACTGACCTGAAGGCATGAAAGTTTGCATTAAGCTTCATTTCTATATAGGCACCACTGATTTCAATATGTTCATTCCATTTGATTTGGCTAAGTGCTCAGGAATATTTTTACATCGTTAACGATGACGGCAAGAAAACAATACATACTAAATATATTTTGAAACAAGCTTACCATAATCATACGTGATTTTAACATGCCACATCCTTATTAAATTAATTAATGAGTACTTGTACCTTATATTACAAAAGACTAAAAAAGGTTTTAACAATATTACAATAATGTATTATCTTGCGCAATAAAAAACAAAAAGCTGTTTTTAAAACTAATACAAATGAATTTTGTAATAAAATCTCCCTTTTAATATCCCAGGTAAGATACCTTCTACTAAAAGGAAGAAGCATCTGGTACTAAACGTTACTTAATTATGGATCTTTTAAAGGTGATAAATTCCACAGGAATTATGATATGGCTGTATGCAATCTGCGGTTGCAAAACCTTAGTTTTAAAGAAAATCAAGTGAAGTATGTCAGGGAAATCCACTGTTTACAAGTTTTTTGTATGAATAAAGGTCAGTAGTACACCTGCGTGGTTCAAGGATTTGCAGAACTATCTCACAAGATCATCAACTGGAAGTTGGTGATACAGAAACTAGTCTTGAAACCCACTGCTCCTGTTTGCAGATAACTCTGGTGTGGATTCTAATCTGGAGAGTCATGTTCAAGAATCTATCTGACGTACTAAAGTGCAGTATGATGTGTTCATAGTAGTTATGGTTCTGAATTTTTACGGAAAACTAGATTGCAAATATTACAATGAATGAAATCAGGAATTTTTTTAATTCTTCTAGAGATGTTCTTATAATTCTAGTCGTTTTTAAATAGCTTGGGCATCCAAGAAAGCCAACAAACACCTTGTTACATCAAACTGTACTGTTTCAAAGACAAGTAAGAATAAAGCCCATTTGTATAAACCTGTCACTGCAAAAATTATAACGGAAAATGTTACTGTCTTCCTTCCTCTTTGAATAAATTTCGACAATATAAACTTATTTGTATCTTCCATTCCAACAGAATCATATAGGAAACTTAACTTCAAATCAAAATGTTCATATAATGGGGTAGTATTATCTTGAAGAAATATATATTATGTTCAAAGTTTTGCTTTCATTGATAAACATTTATAATATGCAGATAAACTTCTTTATTACTTCATACCAAAATTATTTGTTCATGGCTTTAAGTTTCAGTTACGCATTCTGATGTCACTGCAAATATTATTTTATATCTCAGACTATTATTTGCAGATATTTTTTCATAGTGAGATTCATCATATTGAGGAATATAATTTCAATCCAGCACATTTTTGCTCAATCTTATTCTTACTTTGCGTTCGGCATGCAGTAATGTATCTTTAAATATATATCATAGCTATACATAAAAGGCAATACGATTAAGTGTCCTGCTACAGATTTGGAATAACGTGAACTTTGCACACACGTTTGTCGCACAGTCTGCATGTACAACCCGGTAAGATGGCAACAACGAGCTAACAAGGTTTTGTTATGTAAAGTCGTCCTACCAATGTTAACCACGCTCTGGGAGAACCAATCAGCAGACAGCTGGCAACAGCTGCAAGACACGTGTTCACTGATTGCTTACATCGGGTATTACAGCTTCACCTTGATGTGAGTGATTAATTTTCTCGTAATCTACATCATTATATATCATACTATTATTTTCTACCAAATTTTAAAAACTACATATTTATTTATTAAGAATTATAATCACTACCTGAAGTTATTAATGTAATAAATTGATATGTTAATAGTATACAGAACTAAAAATTTCAAAATGAAATATTACACGAAATACAGTAGGTATTAAGAACGTTTTAGTTCATAACTCTTGTAAGCTCCTATAAAAAGTAGATAAAATTGTACTAATAAATGATGAATATTACATTTCCAGATGACACACAACATATTAACTTTCTTGAGACTTTTACGGAAAGAAAAATTTTACTGTACTTTTTTAATAATTTTGTACTCTTATGCTTGTTATGAGCTCAACATTTCAGAAATTAAAATAAGCTTTCTATATTTTTCCCTTTATATATATATATATATATAATCACTGTGTTGAATAGAAGAAAACAAATAAACATTTTTCACTTCTATATTTCGGGGATTTAATACCCCCGCCTTCAGGAAGTTATAAATAAAATTAATATAAAACTATAACACGTAAACAAGAATTAAGAAAACATAAATGTGTGTGTGTGTGTGTGTGTGTGTGTGTGTGTGTGGTGTGTGTGTGTGTGTGTGTGTGTGTGTGTGTGTGTGTGTGTGTGTGTGTGTGTGTGTGTGTGTGTGTGTGTGTGTGTGTGTGTGTGTGTGTGTATGTGTGCGCGCGTTTTATTGAATAATCGTTATAACATGTAATATTATTGATATGAACCTTTTCAATACAAAAAGCAATACGTTGTTCTTTTAACATAAAGAACTCCCGTAAAGGTTGTTCGTCAGAAGAGTTGCTATTCACGTTGAATACACAAAATAAAGTAGACAATGTTAGCAAGTTACCCAATACCTTGCCAAAATATCAATATTACCGACAAAGTGTGATAGGAAATGATAAGACAAACACTCGTGCCTTATCAGTTCATGAGAGTCACACCTCAGACTCTCGGTTTCAGCATTAACATACAAATGGGTCTCAGGCAGAGTTCTGGGCCAAACTGCGCTCACTGAAAGTTCTGTTCATCTTTAAAAAGTATGCTTCATAACACAAACTGCATACATTTCTTAAAATATTTACAATTATATCAATATCCTTCCTTAACGCCAAAATATATTTTGTGATGAAACTTATATTACTTTTATGTAAATGTTTTTACATTTTTTTAATATTGTAAATAAAAGATGAATTACCAAACGTATTGTAGCATATTTCATTTATATTAGACGATTTTATCATTTAGTTAAAGTATTTTTCTAAAGTTTTAAATATTTTTCAACGTCTTGAACGATATTCATTGACTTTTTAAAATATTACTTTTCCATTAGTTGATTTAAAGAAACAATTAATAAGGTGTTCTGTTTATTTTGTTTACTTTAACAATCCATTTTCTGATTTTTCTAAAAATTCTTTGTTGAATTTTTCAGATTTACTTTTAATTATGTTTATATGTAGATTTTTAATTAATACTTTATTAGCTTCTTTAAAGTCGTACGAAAAATTTACCATATGATATTATAAATATATTCATGGTATTTTAGACAGTGGAATTTTGAATTTCTCCGATATGGACTAGGAGTAACAATATACTACCTACTCTATGTACGTTTATATTTATTTATGTATGTATAGAAAGTTCCGCAGCACTAATAAAGGGTCATATTAATACGAGACTTGCCAATGCAAGTCTGGAGTGAAGCAAATAATCTGCTGTATAATGTACTTAGGCGAGAGATATGTTATTTCAAATTCTTATTTATTGGCCCTGTATGAGGACGGCCCACTGTTTCCTTAAAACTGGCCCTGCTTGAAGACGACCCAATGCTTCCTTAAGTTTGCACCGCTTGAAGACGGCTCACTGCTTCCTTAAGTTTGAACCGCTTGAAGTCGCCCCGCTTTTTCCTTAAAATTGGCCCTGCTTGAAGACGACCCAATGCTTCCTTAAGATTGCACCACTTAAAGGCGGCTCGCTACTTCCTTAAGTTTGAACCGCTTGAAGACGGCCCGCTGCTTCCTCAAGTTTGCAACGCTTGAAGACGGCCTGCTGTTTCCTTAAAATTTGCACCGCTTGAAGACGGCCCACTGCTTCCTTAAGTTTGCACCGCTTGAAGGCGGGTCGCAAATTCCTTAAGTTTGAACCGCTTGAAGTCGCCCGGCTGCTTCCTTAAGTGTGAATCGCTTGAAAACGGCCCGCTGTAATCTTCAACTTTGCTCACCTTGAAGGCGACCCAACTTCAGCTTCGCATGAGATAGCCCGTTATTACTCTCTCCTTAAGCAAGAATGTTGGAGATCTACTCGTTTTTTGAAGGTAAATATAATCGAATAAGTCTTAAACTTTTATTTTAGATTACTTAAATCCTATACATTAACAATAATTCTTCGTTCTTTACCCATATGCACAATTCGTTTGAATGTAATTTGAGTTCACCAGCATGTTAGTGTAATGTATTTGCTACATTTATAAATAAATAACATAATAATTATCCATGAAATAATATCACTATACTAGTTACAGAATGTTCTTTTGCTGCAACATTGTTGCAACCATACTCGTTTCTTATGAATGGGCTCAAATAAAAAGCTTTAAATGTAGTAAACCGTTGTACAATGTTCCCTTCAATTTCTGATGAATTTTATTCAACACGCGGAGGATGTCATATTGCTATTCAGTTCTATTGAAAGAGCATGTTTAATATATTTTCAAACTTCTTTACAGTAAAAGACGTCCATTTGTTTCTAATTTCACCCATTTGGTATAGTAATAATAGCGAAATTAAATTTCAAGGGAGGTTGACGACCAAATGTTCTTGCTTTACCAAAACTCTAACCAGGGTCTCTCACTTGTCGATAGAGAACACCACAGAGCCTTCATTTTTTTAACAATTATTTTATATTTGGCTTTATTCTGTCTCACATGCGTAATAACTAACAAGAGATCAGAAAGCTAAATATATCTCAATATATTACAGTTTTTTTTTGGCATTATTTTGGACAATAGTTTCATAAACACCATTTAAATTGACATTTGGTAAATTATTTACAAATTAATGGTACATATGGCAAGACAAGTTAAATTTGAAAAATCGTTTTAAAACGTTCAAGGGAAACAATGCTGTGCAACTTGGGATGTATTCCTTTTGATAATATACTTTGCTAAAGAAAATACTATCTCTACCTAATTCTCCTAACAACATAAATAGCCCAATAACGCAGCAAGTAAGCATTAACGTTTATATTTGACATAAAGTATCTGAAAGTAAAATAATTATTATTTTATACCAACAAATAGCATGAGCCAATTTTGCGATTTGCACTGTGTTTTGCAACTAGGTCAAAAATTAAATAGGCAGATATACATACCATAACTAATGTGCAAATACAAATTTATTTGCTAACATAACAGTAATGTTAATGTTAAACGCCTACTTGCAGTATTTTTGTGCATTACAAATTTGTTGTATACTATAATCAAATATTGACTTTCCAACAAAATAAAAAAATTAAAACATGAATTCAATTAATACATTTTTTAAAGGTAAAACAGGGTAGCTGTAAACGAAGAAGATTACCTAGGACTTACATAGTATAATTACCCATAAATATTTTACTAAAGATTTTAATAAACACGTACACAAGTTACAAATTCAAAATTTTGTTCTTTTCGTTAATTTAATGTATTTAATTTGTCTTATGTACTTTAATATACCTAATTATTCCTACTGAAAAAATGTTGATTAATCGTTTTTGCTTACGAGGGTACAGTAACAAAATTTTATAGTGCTAAGTGTATATAGTGTTTTTTAATTAAAGGTGAACAATTCGACTGTTTTTTCTAGTGGTATTACTAATCCTCATTATGAATTTCCTAAATTTTTAATTTCAATATTTTTGAACTTGTAGCCTGTATCTTAACAACGATCTTCTCATCAAACTCCTCCGATGAAAGGTAGAAATTATCGATTATAATTTTATTGCTATGTTTTGCTAAATAATATAGTAATTATCAAATTTTGTAATCACAGAAACCAGAGTAACAAGCTTTGTCTGTCTAACACGGACATAACGTTTATAGAAATCTCGGTTACTCCTCCGTGCTTAAAGATCGTATGTAAAATATCGTAGTGCACCTGATGAGACTATTGTCTTTTCGTTCTCATTAGAATACCTCGCCTCATTGATTGCAGTATATTTTGTAGTTTAGGCATTTCTGATGTCGAAACAACGTAAAGAGTTCATTTTCAGCTTCTTCGTCACTGACATTTTTTTATGTCTTCAGACGAACACGACTCTAGATTCCAGAAGCCTGACAGCGTCAAATTGCACTCAGAGGGAGGTGAACTTGGAGTTAAACCCAAAATTCACTGTCTGACATGTTCTCTTCGTGCATAAAAATAATACTGTGTAGATATAAAAGTAGTTGTGCAATTTTAAAACCCATGGTTTCTGTATTTACATTAAAAGACATCAGTTGTAGATAAACAGTTTTGTACAAAATATTAAATTGTGTTTCTGATTTCACCTATGTTTTTAATACAATATATTTCATTTTGCGAAATTTGGGTTTTTTTTAGTGTCAAATATATAAATAAGTCTTATACAGCCTCAGGCTCGACCTCAGTACAACCAGATAAAGAGGCGGTCTTTATATGGTTAGCTGATAGTGATATAACATTTCTATACTTAATTAATGGTTGGTTTGAAGCTTGTCTAACTGAGAATATGTATATGCTCTGAAAAAATGTATCTTTTTACTATAGACTCCCATTTTTATCTCAAACAAAGGTAGAGCGGCTCACAATCGATTTCTTTTGTAGCGGAAATTCCTCGATTAACTTTTTGACAAACCAAGTAGTAAGCTTGTACAATTAAAACTTGGTCTCATCTTCTGAATTATTAAGTTTTTCTTTTTGCTAAAAATAATACGAATATGTTTCCATAAAGATTGATAAAGTCAGCTAGACATGTATAGTTTTTGTTTTGTTTTGTTTAGTTTCTTAGATTAACCTGTAGAAGAAGTGTACCTCTTAAACACAATAATTACTGCATCTCTTATTAGAGAAACTGTGACTGCCACTAACAATAATTAGGCATCTCATTGCCTAATTGCCGTGGGTAGTAAAGGCATCTCATTTTTGTTCAGTTAGTTAAAACTCTTAACTAACTAATTAACTCTTCAATTGGTTTTCTATTTATTTCCCAAAAATTTCAACACTTAGTTTTTGCACGTAGTTTATAGACATCTAGGGCTGAAAGTGTTCATTACTTGTTCTTTTTTACTAAACGTCTATAAGTAATATTATGAAGAAGTTTTAATTTGATTACAAGGATTAGAAGCTTCAATAAATGAAGATAGGACTAACTTAAATGCCACTAGAATTTGAATATAACCATTAAAGCTCTTTTTATTAAATACCCGTGAAACTGTTTTTGACTTAGCATAAATGATTGATTAACTGCATGCCTAACATCCTTTGAATTATAATTACGCTAGAGAATAATAATGTGAAAATAATTTTTTCTAATGGCTTTTTGGTGAGATTAAAAAAACAAGTCCAATCATGTTTTATAAATGTACCGTACCAAAATTTCATTGATCTGATATATTTATGTTTTACTATCCTAACGGCAGTTTAAACCGAAATATATAACTTTTATTATATTATAAAATCTATCTAATGATCATACTATCTCAACCACCCGTCATCATTACTGAAGTTATTTTTCATTGAGAACTTGATGGGGCTGGGTAAAACGAGGTTACTTTCTGTGGAGAATTATATGAACGCTTAATAGATTCCCTGTTTCAAAAGATCGAATCATAAAAGGGTCTTAATAATCATAAAAGCAAAGCTCGGCAATGTTGAAGCACAAGCGCTTGGTAATACAAACTAAACAAAGTCGGTAAATTGTTAAACTGTGCGCCATAACCAGACTTCCATCTCGACTCTGGAGATTATTGTTTCTCTAATTGGTACTTTGTTACTCGAGAGCTCGAACTTAAATTGAATTATCCTTTCTAGCTGAACAAATCTTTGAGTGTTCGCAGAAGTGTTGTATCATTATTAATGAAAGCCATTTATAAGTACTTAAGCTGCTTTGCTGTTTTCACTTGTGTACTTGTTATAGTTCTTGGGCGCAATCAATATGGACTTTAAAGCTTATGTCTGTGTTGTTCAAATGTGGATACATTACTCGTATGTAATTTATAACCACAATTACTGTGAAATTCTGTATGTAGTAAATTATTCTCTAATCTGAGATTTTAATTTATTGTTATTTAAGTCATTCAGTATCATACTTAAATATAATACTATTATTCATAAAGCGTTGATCTTTCAGATATCTTAACCACACAAATTTTAAAACTGGCGTCAAATTTTTGAGATTCATATGTATTAGACATTTAATTCTAAAGTTATAAATTATAAACATTTCCCTCTTATTGCAGACCTTCTAAATACAACGTGTAATGTTCCTAAGCAACTAAAGGAAACTTTCACATTTAAAGCTTTACGACATTAATACATTCGACAGTTGAAAATTGGTAGGTACAATGCATTGGTTGTTATTTGCAAATAATGTAAAATACATATTATTATATTAGATTGGTGTAATGAGGTTTAAGGAATAAAGGCTTGTGTAGGAAACCATCGCCCAGTTAAACCAGTTCATCTTACCTCCTATAACAAGGAGACATACAAAAGGAATAGGTGTGGTTAGGGACATATATAGAAACATCAGTAAAAGAGGTGACTAAAATCCTAAGGTATGACACAAGCAATCAAGATTTGAAGCATTTACTCTTACCGACTTGAATCGATTTTCTCCCCCTTCCACAAGTAGATATATAGGGGTAGAGTGGTTGGGGACGCTGTACTGTTAGATCTGACCCCCTTGAATCAGTTTCTCTCACTTCCATAACAAGGAGACATACAGGGTTGGAGTTGTTGGGGACGCTTTACTGTTTAGCTATCACCTACTTGAATAAGTTTCTCTCACTTACAGTAATAAGGAGACATTCAGGGTTGGAGTTGTTGGGGACGCTTTACTGTTTAACTATCACCCACTTGAATAAGTTTCTCTCACTTACAGTAACAAGGAGATATACAGGATTGGAGTTGTCGTGGACGCTTTACTGTTTAGCTATCACCCACTTGAATAAGTTTCTCTCACTTACAGTAACAAGGAGATATAAAGGGTTGGAGTTGTTGGGGACGCTTTAATGTTTAGCTATCACCTACTTGAATAAGTTTCTCTCACTTACAGTAACAAGGAGACATACAAGGTTGGAGTTGTTGGGGACGCTTTACTGTTTAGCTATCACCCACTTGAATAAGTTTCTCTCACTTACAGTAACAAGGAGACATACAAGGTTGGAGTTGTTGAGGACGCTTTACTGTTTAGCTATCACCTACTTGAATAAGTTTCTCTCACTTACAGTAACAAGGAGACATACAAAGTTGGAGTTGTTGGGGACGCTTTAATGTTTAGCTATCACCCACTTGAATAAGTTTCTCTCACTTACAGTAACAAGGAGACATACAAGGTTGGAGTTGTTGAGGACGCTTTACTGTTTAGCTATCACCTACTTGAATAAGTTTCTCTCACTTACAGTAACAAGGAGACATACAAAGTTGGAGTTGTTGGGGACGCTTTAATGTTTAGCTATCACCTACTTGAATAAGTTTCTCTCACTTACAGTAACAAGGAGACATACAAGGTTGGAGTTGTTGGGGACGCTTTACTGTTTAGCTATCACCCACTTGAATAAGTTTCTCTCACTTACAGTAACAAGGAGACATACAAGGTTGGAGTTGTTGAGGACGCTTTACTCCATAGCTCTGATCCACTTAAATAAGTTTTTTCTCACTTCCATTAACAAGGAGACACACAGGGTTGGAGTAGTTGGAGACAATTGTTGAGATTTATTTTTACTCTTTATAGTATATTTTCTTGTATCATTTTGCAGCACTACACCCAAAAATGTAAAACAAATTATTATTTTTCCATACCCAACTTAACGGAAGTTAAATTTAAATTAGAAAATTATCATTGGCTTGAATAAAATATAGGCTATTTTAAGCCTATGAATTGATGTTGGAAATTCTAGGTATACAGCGATATATCTTTTAAGTGGTTAATCTATATTCAAATTTGTTGATTTCAATAATGAACACTTCTGCGAACACTCAAAGATTTGTTCGGCTAGAAAGGATAATTCAATTTAAGTTCGAGCTCTCGAGTAACAAAGTACCAATTAGAGAAACAATAATCTCCAGAGTCGAGATGGAAGTCTGGTTATGGCGCACAGTTTAACAATTTACCGACTTTGTTTAGTTTGTATTACCAAGCGCTTGTGCTTCAACATTGCCGAGCTTTGCTTTTATGATTATTAAGACCCTTTTATGATTCGATCTTTTGAAACAGGGAATCTATTAAGCGTTCATATAATTCTCCACAGAAAGTAACCTCGTTTTACCCAGCCCCATCAAGTTCTCAATGAAAAATAACTTCAGTAATGATGACGGGTGGTTGAGATAGTATGATCATTAGATAGATTTTATAATATAATAAAAGTTATATATTTCGGTTTTAAACTGCCGTTAGGATAGTAAAACATAAATATATCAGATCAATGAAATTTTGGTACGGTACATTTATAAACATGATTGGACTTGTTTTTTTAATCTCACCAAAAAGCCATTAGAAAAAATTATTTTCACATTATTATTCTCTAGCGTAATTATAATTCAAAGGATGTTAGGCATGCAGTTAATCAATCATTTATGCTAAGTCAAAAACAGTTTTTCACGGGTATTTAATAAAAAGAGCTTTAATGGTTATATTCAAATTCTAGTGGCATTTAAGTTAGTCCTATCTTCATTTATTGAAGCTTCTAATCCTTGTAATCAAATTAAAACTTCTTCATAATATTACTTATAGACGTTTAGTAAAAAAGAACAAGTAATGAACACTTTCAGCCCTAGATGTCTATAAACTACGTGCAAAAACTAAGTGTTGAAATTTTTGGGAAATAAATAGAAAACCAATTGAAGAGTTAATTAGTTAGTTAAGAGTTTTAACTAACTGAACAAAAATGAGATGCCTTTACTACCCACGGCAATTAGGCAATGAGATGCCTAATTATTGTTAGTGGCAGTCACAGTTTCTCTAATAAGAGATGCAGTAATTATTGTGTTTAAGAGGTACACTTCTTCTACAGGTTAATCTAAGAAACTAAACAAAACAAAACAAAAACTATACATGTCTAGCTGACTTTATCAATCTTTATGGAAACATATTCGTATTATTTTTTAGCAAAAAGAAAAACTTAATAATTCAGAAGATGAGACCAAGTTTTAATTGTACAAGCTTACTACTTGGTTTGTCAAAAAGTTAATCGAGGAATTTCCGCTACAAAAGAAATCGATTGTGAGCCGCTCTACCTTTGTTTGAGATAAAAATGGGAGTCTATAGTAAAAAGATACATTTTTTCAGAGCATATACATATTCTCAGTTAGACAAGCTTCAAACCAACCATTAATTAAGTATAGAAATGTTATATCACTATCAGCTAACCATATAAAGACCGCCTCTTTATCTGGTTGTACTGAGGTCGAGCCTGAGGCTGTATAAGACTTATTTATATATTTGACACTAAAAAAAACCCAAATTTCGCAAAATGAAATATATTGTATTAAAAACATAGGTGAAATCAGAAACACAATTTAATATTTTGTACAAAACTGTTTATCTACAACTGATGTCTTTTAATGTAAATACAGAAACCATGGGTTTTAAATTGCACAACTACTTTTATATCTACACAGTATTATTTTTATGCACGAAGAGAACATGTCAGACAGTGAATTTTGGGTTTAGCTCCAAGTTCACCTCCCTCTGAGTGCAATTTGACGCTGTCAGGCTTCTGGAATCTAGAGTCGTGTTCGTCTGAAGACATAAAAAAATGTCAGTGACGAAGAAGCTGAAAATGAACTCTTTACGTTGTTTCGACATCAGAAATGCCTAAACTACAAAATATACTGCAATCAATGAGGCGAGGTATTCTAATGAGAACGAAAAGACAATAGTCTCATCAGGTGCACTACGATATTTTACATACGATCTTTAAGCACGGAGGAGTAACCGAGATTTCTATAAACGTTATGTCCGTGTTAGACAGACAAAGCTTGTTACTCTGGTTTCTGTGATTACATAATTTGATAATTACTATATTATTTAGCAAAACATAGCAATAAAATTATAATCGATAATTTCTACCTTTCATCGGAGGAGTTTGATGAGAAGATCGTTGTTAAGATACAGGCTACAAGTTCAAAAATATTGAAATTAAAAATTTAGGAAATTCATAATGAGGATTAGTAATACCACTAGAAAAAACAGTCGAATTGTTCACCTTTAATTAAAAAACACTATATACACTTAGCACTATAAAATTTTGTTACTGTACCCTCGTAAGCAAAAACGATTAATCAACATTTTTTCAGTAGGAATAATTAGGTATATTAAAGTACATAAGACAAATTAAATACATTAAATTAAAGAAAAGAACAAAATTTTGAATTTGTAACTTGTGTACGTGTTTATTAAAATCTTTAGTAAAATATTTATGGGTAATTATACTATGTAAGTCCTAGGTAATCTTCTTCGTTTACAGCTACCCTGTTTTACCTTTAAAAAATGTATTAATTGAATTCATGTTTTAATTTTTTTATTTTGTTGGAAAGTCAATATTTGATTATAGTATACAACAAATTTGTAATGCACAAAAATACTGCAAGTAGGCGTTTAACATTAACATTACTGTTATGTTAGCAAATAAATTTGTATTTGCACATTAGTTATGGTATGTATATCTGCCTATTTAATTTTTGACCTAGTTGCAAAACATATTGCAAATCGCAAAATTGGCTCTTGCTATTTGTTGGTATAAATTAATAATTATTTTTACTTCCAGATACTTTATGTCAAATATAAACGTTAATGCTTACTTGCTGCGTTATTGGGCTATTTATGTTGTTAGGAGAATTAGGTAGAAATAGTATTCTCTTTTGCAAAGTATATTATCAAAAGGAAAACATCCCAAGTTGCACAGCATTGTTTCCCTTGAACGTTTAAAACGATTTTTCAAATTTAACTTGTCTTTGCCATATGTACCATTAATTTGTAAATAATTTACCGAAAGTCAATTTAAAAGGTGTTTATGAAACTATTGTCCAAAATAATGCCAAAAAACTGTAATATATTGAGATATATTTAGCTTTCTGATCTCTTGTTAGTTATTACGCATGTGAGACAGAATAAAGCCAAATATAAAATAATTGTTAAAAAAATGAAGGCTCTGTGGTGTTCTCTATCGACAAGTGAGAGACCCTGGTTAGAGTTTTGGTAAAGCAAGAACATTTGGTCGTCAACCTTTCTTGAAATTAAATTTCGCTATTATTACTACACCAAATGGGTGAAATTAGAAACAAATTGACGTCTTTTACTGTAAAGAAGTTTGAAAATATATTAAACATGCTCTTTCATTAGAACTGAATAGCAATATGACATCCTCCGCGTGTTGAATAAAATTCATCAGAAATTGAAGGGAACATTGTACAACGGTTTACTACATTTAAAGCTTTTTATTTGAGCCCATTCATAAGAAACGAGTATGGTTGCAACAATGTTGCAGCAAAAGAACATTCTGTAACTAGTATAGTGATATTATTTCATGGATAATTATTATGTTATTTATTTATAAATGTAGCAAATACATTACATTAACATGCTGGTGAACGAATTGTGCATATGTGTAAAGAACGAAGAATTATTGTTAATGTATAGGATTTAAGTAATCTAAAATAAAAGTTTAAGACTTATTCGATTATATTTACCTTCAAAAAAAACGAGCAGATCTCCAACATTCTTGCTTAAGGAGAGAGTAATAATGGGCTCATGCGAAGCTGAAGTTGAGTCGCCTTCAAGGTGAGCAAAGTTGAAGATTACAGCGGGCCGTTTTCAAGCGATTCACACTTAAGGAAGCAGCCGGGCGACTTCAAGCGGTTCAAACTTAAGGAATTAGCGAGCCGCCTTTAAGTGGTGCAATCTTAAGGAAGCATTGGGTCGTCTTCAAGCAGGCCCAATTTTAAGGAAACAGTGGGCCGTCTTCAGGTGGGGCAAATTTCGAGGTAGAGATCCCTTTTCATCTCCACATGCGTAAGGATAATTTTGGCATCCAAATTCATCTCCCAGTCCACACATAATAAATTATGTGAAATATTTTGATATAATAGTTTTAAAAGCGAGGGCAAAATAGGCTGGTCTGGGGACCGAGCCGTCATGTTTTGATTGATGCATATTTTATACCCGAAAAAATACAAATACTGCAAGAAGCTACAAGACAAAGATAGATACTTGGCAAACGAAAATAATGCACACGTATTCAAAAATATAATTTAAATTTTCGCCAACACTCCACATGAAATGTTGTAATTTTTTATCCGGAATGAACTGGTTGTTTTTCATTGTAGTCTTGTTCTTCCCTCGTATATTCAACCTCTTTTATAGTTTTAAAGTTTCTTTATTTCTTATGATCTATATGTTTATTAGTATGTAAAATAATAATATTATTGCCTCAAATAAATTGATCCTTTATCGAACAAACGATAAAACACAGTTTCTTTTCAGTTCAGGAAATGTTACAATAAAAAATATTAAAAATTAAAAACTTACAACTGTCCTTTGATACGACTCTTGCGATATATGGCTGATCGTAAAACTTAATATTTGTTAAAATTTCAATTTGGCTAAGCCTAAGACCACTCTGAGCGGTAGCTGGACTGAATGTGTCTCACGTACTAACCGGTAAACAATAAGAGATAACATGGAAAAATCAGCTATTGGTATGTACAGGACTTCCTAATGGTAACCGGTAAACAATAAGAGATAACATGGAAGAATCAGCTATTGGTATTTACAGGACTTCCTAATGGGCTTAGGTCAAACAAACAAAAACCTAATGAATGCTAGGTTAATCATGGTCGTTGATGTTTATTAATTCATATAATAACTTGTTTTATGATTTTAATGTCCTAAGTTCTCTAAATAACTAGTAAGTGAATGTTTTATCTGCCATAAAATAACTTTTTAAAAAGCAATTTAAACTGTGGAGGTTTTATAAATAATTCAAACTTTAATTAGCTTTAATTGCTTTTAAATTTAATGTAGTAATATTAGAGACATATAGTTACGCTATTATTCTTATTCATCATTTGCTAACGGTTCCTATTTATAAATTTGGACTTAACCCCAAATACCCCGTTTTGGAGGGGGGGTATTCAAAAATTTTTATATTTAAAAAAAAATCATGTTGGTCATATAAACAACTCCTAAAGTAAATCACTCCATCTCTATTCATAAAATAGTTGATAAGAGGATGGGGACTTTTATGACACCCATAACAATTTATCATATGGTATGAGCACAATGTAATAAAATTAAAAATACAATACAATACAATTCTATGTTTGGTTGAAACAGGGAACAGATTATTTAACTTTTATAGAACATCCAGTACATGAAAGTTTTAAATAAGATTATTTCGTAATTATGGATAAGTAAAATTTTATATTATTAAATTTTAGCACAAAATCGCCATAATTCATGTTTTTTAGTAAGCCATAATTAAAGATCGTGAAGATGCAAGTTTCTGTTGCAGATAAAGTAGTTTGTAAATAAAAATCACAATAAAGAATTTACCATTTTAAAAATATAATCATGTAATTTTGTGTTAATAAGAATCAATATCAAAGTACGAGACATATAAATGCAAGCCTGGTCAATTGGCGTTATAATTTATTAATAATGTATAGAGATATCATGTAATAATTTTACTATTAGTGTTATCGCAAAAAATAATTTACCCTACTCATGCGAATTTTAAATAACATATCTCTCGCCTAAGTACATTATACAGCAGATTATTTGCTTCACTCCAGACTTGCATTGACAAGTCTCGTATTAATATGACCCTTTATTGGTGCTGCGGAACTTTCTATACATACATAAATAAATATAAACGTACGTAAAGTAGGTAGTATATTGTTACTCCTAGTCCATATCGGAGAAATTCTAAATTCCACTGTCTAAAATACCATGAATATATCTATAATATCATATGTTAAATTTTTCGTACGACTTTTAAGAAGCTAACAAAGTATGAATTAAAAATCTACATATCACATAATTAAAAGTAACTCTTAAAAATTCAACAAAGAATTCTTAGAAAAATCAGAAAATGGATTGTTAAAGTAAACAAATTTTAGTTAATGCCTAATTTCTGTATTGGTAGAAATTCTGGCATTGCTGTAAAAAATTAGTTCAAGACAGAATATTTGATTTGAAATTCTAACATGGCCGGGCTAACAACATGGACATTTATCTCTCAGCGAACGCATCCAAACAGTAGCTAAGCTGGACTATAATAATATAAATAAAGCTTTGTAAAGACTTGCAAAATTCAAAATAGTAACTGATATATGACAAAAAGTTTTTGATTGGCTTTTGATAGCATGCGATTCATAAGACGGTAAATTGTCCTAAAAGCATATTTTCTGTTGTAGCGTTGAACCGATAATCTTTTACAGTTTCAGCAACAAAAGTCTCATAGACTGGAGGCATAGTTTTAGGACAGCGATTGCTTCATGACACTTCGTTGTCCTGTCAAACTAAAGCTTTGTAATTCAATTTAAAACCATAAAATCACATTATGGACACGATCCAGATAAATCCTATTGTTATATTCATAATAGATGTTACTCCCTAAAATTTAAAATGAAATATAATTTTTTTTATTTCTTTATTTTCCGCGTGCTTCCAGGGCCAGAAAATTGTTATCAGTCACTCTTATTAACATAGACTGTATACTGTGGTGCATTTTACTAATCTCTTTCATAAAAATAACCGAATTAGTTCCATTGGTTTTTAATTCAATGTTGGTTAACAATGAAGTCTAACTAATATTAACGCGTTGTATTGAACTACAATTATATTAGACATTGTATCTGTACTTTTGAGAGTTTACATAATGAACACCATATTTAAAAAAGTCTCTATTTAAAAAAGTAGCTGAGAACTAATTATATAGTAATAAAATGTAAAGTTGTTGACGGTAGTTCTCCGTACTGTGACCTACATTACAAAATTTATATGCACACTTTGTTTACATGAGGGAGTTACATGGATCGACAAAGTAGTAAGTCTTTAATATTACTAAATTCTCAAATATATATATACTAAGATGATGATCTAAATCTGATTGATTGCAAAGTGTACAATGGTCCACAAGCTATTTACGTTGTTAGAAGCCATGCAAGCATTTTTCTGCATTCTTGGCACATTAGTGACTGTGATTTTATAGTGAATTTAACTATGTAAAAATGTTTTATTAATGTTTTATTTTCAACATGAATATATTATAGGATAAACATGAACGAAGTCTATCATTCGAGAAGCAAGAGAAATTTAATTTCTGTCTACCTTCCTGTCTGTTCAAACTATATGTTAACACCAAACCTACATTTAGACTAGAAATTATATGGCATGAAACTTGACGGTCGACGGTACAAGTTACTTCATGGGATTAGGATGAGTGTCAGAAAATTTAGCAGAGTAAATAAATTGTTAAGTAAAGTAAGCACAACCATATGAGTTACATGTGACATGTTTATTTATAGAGACAGTAATAAAATGATGGAGTTGAAAGTCAATGTTAAAAGTGGATGGCAAGATTTATTAAAAAAACACTCTATCATGTAGTACATTCCCTAGATCACTAGAAATCCTTTATTAATTAAATACTGCTATAACGCCTGACCTACTGAAGAAAAATCAAAACGTAAAAAATGGCATGATATCTCGAGAAAGATTTTATCTGTATAATTGAATTATTGCATGGATACCACTGATTTTCTGTCTCCCTGTCTAACGTGCATTCATTTAGCCTCATTTTTAAAATAACTGCCTTACAGAATTGTATACAAATTTCTTAGTACGCACATGCACTGTCCATATTGTTTCACAAATTTCCAAAGTAAGTAGTGTAGTTTTTACAAAATAATAACTTTTGCTTAATATTGAGGTTAGATCTTGAGAAGAAAAGGTCATTTCCTTTTTTATATACCTCCAGAGGTAAAAAGGACTCATAAAAAATATACAATTAATTCTTATTTACATAAAATACAGCTGTAGTAATAAAAAATCTAAATTTCATAGATTACTTATAGTGGTGTATTTTCTTTCAATTGTTATGGAGAGCGATTTAAAATTCTCCACACAAGCGTTATACGAGCGTATGAAGAGGTGAGGTAATGAGGCGAGTAACCACACTACGGTTGCTACATACACTGACGTTAGCTATGTACATAAACATTATGTGCACACCGGGAGGTGCCTAGGCCACAAACGATACAAGGGGACGTTACTTACTTCCTCGTTACTCTCTCATTACATAAAATGAGAAACTGTAACTAGACTATTACTGTAAATATAGACTGTATTATCCAAAGGATGAAAACTAGTTTTAACAATTATAGACATTTCTTTGAATGGTGTCTGTTACTCTGTGTTTGTACGGTAATAAGTGGACTACAATCGTAGAACATACATCGCTACAAGTAAAGCTGAATTGAAAACTGTAAACAGTTGTGACTGTCGGTGGAATGGATAGGAAGACTGTTCAATAATCTTGAACAAGAACAAAGGAATTTAATGATGTGAGCCATGCAAGTTCCATAGTCCACAACTGTTCTGTAATATAGGTGGTTGTTATTTGTTTACGTTTATGGATTAATTTTACTTCTAATAAGGTAACGGTTGAGACAAGGGTGGGAGAGTATTATATATGGATCGTGTCCATAATGTGATTTTATGGTTTTAAATTGAATTACAAAGCTTTAGTTTGACAGGACAACGAAGTGTCATGAAGCAATCGCTGTCCTAAACTATGCCTCCAGTCTATGAGACTTTTGTTGCTGAAACTGTAAAAGATTATCGGTTCAACGCTACAACAGAAAATATGCTTTTAGGACAATTTACCGTCTTATGAATCGCATGCTATCAAAAGCCAATCAAAAACTTTTTGTCATATATCAGTTACTATTTTGAATTTTGCAAGTCTTTACAAAGCTTTATTTATATTATTATAGTCCAGCTTAGCTACTGTTTGGATGCGTTCGCTGAGAGATAAATGTCCATGTTGTTAGCCCGGCCATGTTAGAATTTCAAATCAAATATTCTGTCTTGAGCTAAATTTTTTACAGCAATGCCAGAATTTCTACCCAATACAGAAATTAGGCATTAACTAAAACTTAGTGGCAAGGCCAGCGAAATAGCAACCATAGTTGCGGTATGGAATTCATCTTTAAGTCCTAACTTTGCCAGGTAAATTAAAAATTCTTTATCTTTATCTTTTTACACAACTTCACCTCATATATATATATATACAATTGAAACATTGTTTTTATTTCAGTAGAGGAAAGCCGGAATAGCACCCTTCATTTCTCTATACCCCCAATTTGACCACACGACATAAAATTACTTCCAAGTTATAAAAATAAATGCCTCAATTCCAGGTTTCGGGTAATATTTGTGGACCTTTTAAATTCTTAGTATAATTAAGGATAGTCTGAACACTTTTTCAAGCTTATTACTGAGATATATTTTTAGGTAATGTGTATAGGGACACTTGTAATAGGAATTTCAAATTCTTTTTAATGCTCAAACTTAAATAGTTCTTAAGACCTTTAAAGAAAACGTTTTAACGTAATTTTTATTGTCTCTATCTGTTCTAAATAGGCAGTCTAAAAAACAGAGTTAAATATATTCCATACAATAAATAATACATATTGTAAAAAAGAAATCATTCTATTAAAATTTTACAATATGGTTAAGTACGTTTGTTTGATAAAAGCTAGTGGACCTTGTCAATTGAGGGGCTGTATATAAGTCTGTCTATTCAAACGATATAGAGAAATTATCTATAGACTTTCAATTGTGCATGAAGGTTCATTTCTATACAAGGGGGACACGGAACACTAGTAGTGTGAGCCAGCCAATGTATAAGTATAATGACATGGCCACTATGGACATAATGTTTACTTCCACTCTCTTTAGGTAGCGGTGAGTCAAGTGTGGGATGTTTGAAGAGGTAGAGAGTGAACAACATTACCTATCACTTCTGTCGGCTTTACTAAACACTTGTAGCGTGAAACGTATTTGTATAAACATATGGCCACTATGGGCATAATGTTTACTTCCTCTCTCTTTGGGTAGCGGTGAGTCAAGTGTGGGATGTTTGAAGACGTAGAGAGTGATCAACATTACCTTTCACTTCTGTCGGCTTTACTAAACACTTGTAGCGTGAAATGTGTTTGTATAAACACATGGCCACTATGGACATAATGTTTACTTCCACTCTCTTTAGGTAGCGGTGAGTCAAGTGTGGGATGTTTGAAGAGGTAGAGAGTGAACAACATTACCTTTCACTTCTGTCGGCTTTACTAAACACTTGTAGCGTGAAAAGTGTTTGTATAAACACATGGCCACTATGGACATAATGTTTACTTCCTCTCTCTTTGGGTAGCGGTGAGTCAAGTGTGGGATGTTTGAAGAGGTAGAGAGTGAACAACATTACCTTTCACTTCTGTCGGCTTTACTAAACACTTGTAGCGTGAAATGTGTTTGTATAAACACATGGCCACTATGGACATAATGTTTTACTTCCACTCTCTTTAGGTAGCGGTGAGTCAAGTGTGGGATGTTTGAAGAGGTAGAGAGTGATCAACATTACCTTTCACTTCTGTCGGCTTTACTAAACACTTGTAAAGTGAAACGTGTTAGTATAAACACATGTCCACTATGGACATACTTTTTACTTCCTCTCTCTTTAGGTAGCGGTGAGTCAAGTGTGGGATGTTTGAAGAGGTAGAGAGTGAACAACATTACCTTTCACTTCTGTCGGCTTTACTAAACACTTGTAGCGTAAAACGTGTTTGTATAAACATATGGCCACTATGGACATAATGTTTACTTCCTCTCTCTTTGGGTAGCGGTGAGTCAAGTGTGGGATGTTTGAAGACGTAGAGAGTGATCAACATTACCTTTCACTTCTGTCGGCTTTACTAAACACTTGTAGCGTGAAATGTGTTTGTATAAACACATGGCCACTATGGACATAATGTTTACTTCCACTCTCTTTAGGTAGCGGTGAGTCAAGTGTGGGATGTTTGAAGAGGTAGAGAGTGAACAACATTACCTTTCACTTCTGTCGGCTTTACTAAACACTTGTAGTGTGAAACGTGTTTGTATAAACATATGGCCACTATGGACATAATGTTTACTTCCACTCTCTTTAGGTAGCGGTGAGTCAAGTGTGGGATGTTTGAAGAGGTAGAGAGTGATCAACATTACCTTTCACTTCTGTCGGCTTTACTAAACACTTGTAAAAGTGAAACGTGTTAGTATAAACACATGTCCACTATGGACATACTTTTTACTTCCTCTCTCTTTAGGTAGCGGTGAGTCAAGTGTGGGATGTTTGAAGAGGTAGAGAGTGAACAACATTACCTTTCACTTCTGTCGGCTTTACTAAACACTTGTAGCGTAAAACGTGTTTGTATAAACATATGGCCACTATGGACATAATGTTTACTTCCTCTCTCTTTGGGTAGCGGTGAGTCAAGTGTGGGATGTTTGAAGACGTAGAGAGTGATCAACATTACCTTTCACTTCTGTCGGCTTTACTAAACACTTGTAGCGTGAAATGTGTTTGTATAAACACATGGCCACTATGGACATAATGTTTACTTCCACTCTCTTTAGGTAGCGGTGAGTCAAGTGTGGGATGTTTGAAGAGGTAGAGAGTGAACAACATTACCTTTCACTTCTGTCGGCTTTACTAAACACTTTTAGCGTGAAAAGTGTTTGTATAAACACATGGCCACTATGGACATAATGTTTACTTCCTCTCTCTTTGGGTAGCGGTGAGTCAAGTGTGGGATGTTTGAAGAGGTAGAGAGTGATCAACATTACCTTTCACTTCTGTCGGCTTTACTAAACACTTGTAGCGTGAAATGTGTTTGTATAAACACATGGCCACTATGGACATAATGTTTACTTCCACTCTCTTTAGGTAGCGGTGAGTCAAGTGTGGGATGTTTGAAGAGGTAGAGAGTGAGCAACATTACCTTTCACTTCTCTCAGCTTTACTAAACACTTGTAGCGTGAAAAGTGTTTGTATAAACACATGGCCACTATGGACATAATGTTTACTTCCTCTCTCTTTTGGGTAGCGGTGAGTCAAGTGTGGGATGTTTGAAGAGGTAGAGAGTGAACAACATTACCTTTCACTTCTGTCGGCTTTACTAAATACTTGTAGTGTGAAACGTGTTTGTATAAACATATGGCCACTATGGACATAATGTTTACTTCCACTCTCTTTAGGTAGCGGTGAGTCAAGTGTGGGATGTTTGAAGACGTAGAGAGTGATCAACATTACCTTTCACTTCTGTCGGCTTTTACTAAACACTTGTAAAGTGAAACGTGTTAGTATAAACACATGTCCACTATGGACATACTTTTTACTTCCTCTCTCTTTAGGTAGCGGTGAGTCAAGTGTGGGATGTTTGAAGAGGTAGAGAGTGAACAACATTACCTTTCACTTCTGTCGGCTTTACTAAACACTTGTAGCGTGAAACGTGTTTGTATAAACATATGGCCACTATGGACATAATGTTTACTTCCTCTCTCTTTGGGTAGCGGTGAGTCAAGTGTGGGATGTTTGAAGACGTAGAGAGTGATCAACATTACCTTTCACTTCTGTCGGCTTTACTAAACACTTGTAGCGTGAAATGTGTTTGTATAAACACATGGCCACTATGGACATAATGTTTACTTCCACTCTCTTTAGGTAGCGGTGAGTCAAGTGTGGGATGTTTGAAGAGGTAGAGAGTGAACAACATTACCTTTCACTTCTGTCGGCTTTACTAAACACTTTTAGCGTGAAAAGTGTTTGTATAAACACATGGCCACTATGGACATAATGTTTACTTCCTCTCTCTTTGGGTAGCGGTGAGTCAAGTGTGGGATGTTTGAAGAGGTAGAGAGTGATCAACATTACCTTTCACTTCTGTCGGCTTTACTAAACACTTGTAGCGTGAAATGTGTTTGTATAAACACATGGCCACTATGGACATAATGTTTACTTCCACTCTCTTTAGGTAGCGGTGAGTCAAGTGTGGGATGTTTGAAGAGGTAGAGAGTGAACAACATTACCTTTCACTTCTCTCGGCTTTACTAAACACTTGTAGCGTGAAAAGTGTTTGTATAAACACATGGCCACTATGGACATAATGTTTATTTCCTCTCTCTTTGGGTAGCGGTGAGTCAAGTGTGGGATGTTTGAAGAGGTAGAGAGTGAACAACATTACCTTTCACTTCTGTCGGCTTTACTAAATACTTGTAGTGTGAAACGTGTTTGTATAAACATATGGCCACTATGGACATAATGTTTACTTCCACTCTCTTTAGGTAGCGGTGAGTCAAGTGTGGGATGTTTTGAAGACGTAGAGAGTGATCAACATTACCTTTCACTTCTGTCGGCTTTACTAAACACTTGTAAAGTGAAACGTGTTAGTATAAACACATGTCCACTATGGACATACTTTTTACTTCCTCTCTCTTTAGGTAGCGGTGAGTCAAGTGTGGGATGTTTGAAGAGGTAGAGAGTGAACAACATTACCTTTCACTTCTGTCGGCTTTACTAAACACTTGTAGCGTGAAACGTGTTTGTATAAACATATGGCCACTATGGACATAATGTTTACTTCCTCTCTCTTTGGGTAGCGGTGAGTCAAGTGTGGGATGTTTGAAGACGTAGAGAGTGATCAACATTACCTTTCACTTCTGTCGGCTTTACTAAACACTTGTAGCGTGAAATGTGTTTGTATAAACACATGGCCACTATGGACATAATGTTTACTTCCACTCTCTTTAGGTAGCGGTGAGTCAAGTGTGGGATGTTTGAAGAGGTAGAGAGTGAACAACATTACCTTTCACTTCTGTCGGCTTTACTAAACACTTTTAGCGTGAAAAGTGTTTGTATAAACACATGGCCACTATGGACATAATGTTTAACTTCCTCTCTCTTTGGGTAGCGGTGAGTCAAGTGTGGGATGTTTGAAGAGGTAGAGAGTGATCAACATTACCTTTCACTTCTGTCGGCTTTACTAAACACTTGTAGCGTGAAATGTGTTTGTATAAACACATGGCCACTATGGACATAATGTTTACTTCCACTCTCTTTAGGTAGCGGTGAGTCAAGTGTGGGATGTTTGAAGAGGTAGAGAGTGAACAACATTACCTTTCACTTCTCTCGGCTGTGAACAATCTTTTGGACAATGTTGTCGATGGATTGGAAGGACGAGAACATGTGCTCAGTATATTCCTGGACCTATCCAAAGCGTTTGACTGTGTGCATCATGAAACACTTTTGCTCCAGTTGGATAAATGCGGCGTTCGGGGTCTCTCGCACTTATGGCTCACTTCTTACCTCAAGGATCGAGACCAGTGCGTTGAGGTATCGAACGTCGTCTCAAACAAAATTAAAATGACCCATGGTGTCCCA
The DNA here is from genome assembly GCF_021130785.1 of Homalodisca vitripennis. Classification (NCBI taxonomy): domain Eukaryota; kingdom Metazoa; phylum Arthropoda; class Insecta; order Hemiptera; family Cicadellidae; genus Homalodisca; species Homalodisca vitripennis. The sequence continues at coordinate 70,462 of NW_025778077.1, forward strand.
CAGGGCTCCATCCTTGGGCCTCTTTTGTTCCTAGTTTACGTCTGCAGACTGAATTCAGTGATCCAGCATGGAAAACTAGTTCAGTATGCTGACGACACAAACTCTCTGTATCAAAAACAAATCAACTCAAGACCTGGAAATCACATCCTTCATGGAACTGAATGCATGCATTCAGTATTTTGATGAATTGAACCTGAAAACAAATCATTCAAAAACAAATGTCATGTGTTTTAGCCTTCGACAAAATGATCACGAAGTTCAGCCTGCCGTGTTTGTGGATGATGTGCTTTTAGAGGAAACTAACTCCACAAAGTTTCTGGGAATGTTCCTAGACAGAGGACTGACCTGGGCTGATCATGTTGACAATGTATGTGCTAGAGTGGCCTCAGGCATATATGCCTTGCGGCATCTGGCAAAGTTCTGTTCCCCCAGAGTTCTGAAAATGGCATATTTCGGCCTGATTCATCCACACTTTGCGTATGGAGTGAGACTCTGGGGAGGTTGTGCCAAAAACAAAATGGAAAGAGTTTTCAAGCTCCAAAAAAAGGCAATCAGATTCATTGCAAATTTACATTACAGAGAGTCGTGTTGGGAATCTTTCAGGGAGTTAGAATTGCTGACTTTGCCCTGCCTTTATATTCTGGAGGTGATCGCGTACTGCGAATCAAAGTGTGATTTGGTTCGTGGCGGTGACGTTCACCACTATGAAACAAGAGGCAGGGACAACTTCCGAACTCGGCAATACAGACTGACATTATCACAACATCTCCCTCAACAAGTTGGTGTCAGACTAATCAACAAGCTCCCTGAAAGTGTCAAACATTCCGCCAATCAACATCAATTCAAAACTCGTCTTAAACGCCTTTTGGTTTCCAAAGCGTTTTATTCTGTCGATGAATTCATGGTCAGCCGCTGGGATGTCTAAATTTAACTTGGATCTGAAGTCAGTTTGAATGTGTTTGAGTGAATGCATGAATTGTAAGTATGAATGTGTTTTGAACGTCTAAGCCTGTGGTTTATCTTACTTACTTCTGACTTTTGCAATACAATGTCCATTGTCAAAATGCAATAAAGAGATTGATTGATTGATTGATATTGTACTGCTACATTATATATGTGACATATATGTTACATTAATCTTAGGAAATGAGTTGAAATAAAAATGTATTTATATTTAATCTAGTTTTATCTTGTTATATAAATATAATCAGACGAGTAATAAAACAATTTTATATTTAGCTTAAGGGGGGAGTTCAAATAAAAAGTGAAAATCTTTATTTACAAACCAATTTTACTCATACTACACCTTAAGGTGAAGTTATATAAAACATACAGAAAAAACTAGAAAAAAATGTTTTCCGCTACAATCTCCAGCATGGGTTTAAGGAAATTATATAAAATAAAATTACAGTAAATTTTTAAATTTCGAAATATTTTTTTCCCCAAAATAACTGGTAAAAACAATTTTTTTTAAATATTTTAATGACATTATTTTTACAAATCCATGCTAGAGATTGTAGATCTTGTCAAACTGAACAAAATTAAAAACATTTCATCCTTCTATCTAGTATATAACTTGAGATATTTATGTTCCCTTGCGAAAAAAGTAAACTTTTGAAAAACGACCGAAAACCAAAACACGGTGCTTTTAGTGATTGACAAAGACCTACTTACATTAAAATTCTCCAGGTCCATAAGTGACTCCTTCATTTTTTTTCTTTGCTTCTTCTTCATGGATTTTCTTCAACTTTAAGTAGTGTCTTCGTCTTTTTAACCTCTCACACTTAGCTTTTTCTATTCTTTGGCAACGACGTCGGTCACGGATCTTGGCGATTCTTGTGGTGTTTGCGCCCGGCTTCAATGATGCTCTCACAAGACCTGCTATGGTGGCAACGTTTCCAAAATTGTATTCACTTATAGCATTATAAACTGCAGTTTCTACTAAACGTTTGGAAGTATTCTTGGCTTTGTCGCATCTGCGCCAAATGTGGCTGTGCAAACTTTCGTTGCTATTTTGAGTTTGCCCTCTCAAACACTTTTTTAGAAGTTCCCTCTCTGTTAGTCTCTTATATACTGGTACAATATGTTTTAGAACTGTGTTGTTTATGGGTGTTTTTACATTTTGACTATGATCACCTGGAGGTAAGTTATTGGCCTTAGCTCGGTTGTAAAAACACCAACTGTGTTCACCCTCGGGACATTTAAAATGCTTTGGATTCTGGTTGGTAGAAATGCAGTGGTACAGTGTACCCAGAATGGATTTTTTCATGGATATGACATCTTTGTGGACATTTTTCCAAAATAGCATTGTGATAATATTTAGTTAGTTTACAAATCGCTTTTTCGGCCAAGCATCCAAACCCTCTACCTCCAAGAGTAACTTTATGCACTTTTACTAGCGTCTTTCACTAACTTCCGTAATGCTGTTCCCAGCCTTTTAGAGACATGGTTAACACATTCCTCCTTTTCTATTACCACATCTTTACCATAGACATCCATCTCCATCAGGTGGCTGAATACTTTCGAGGCACCGTCAGACACAACAGTTTGTGTACTGAAAGTTATAGTCCAGTGAGCTCCTCCACAGTGTATCAGCTGCAGCGACTTCCATTGCTGGTGACGATCCAGTGTAGTTTATGTCACATTCTGCTTGATGCCCTTCATACCAAAAAAAAACTCTGGGCTCGTTTCACCCAACCGTTTCTTTGGTGAGCGCACAATTATGACAATACTTAGAAAGCACACAACAGTCAATCACTAAACCAGTATCGATATGGATGACAGTCCCAACACCATAATTACTCGTGAACCCACGTTTGTGCCACGAACCATCGTAAATTACAGCTAAGTCAATTACAGAATTGTCTGTAACTGTATTGTCATGTTCTTTACAGTAGTCTCTCGCACATTTTCTTGCCTTAGCCAAATACTCAGTGCCGTTCATTAGGGATAACTTATGTCAAATCAAATCAAATCAAATCAAATCTCTTTATTGTCGTAAGGCAGTTACATGCATTGACAACGTCAAAATTATCTACCAACAGGTTTTGTCAATCACAAACTGGTAGCAGTCAAACTTGGCATAAGTCCTAGTTTGGGTTACAAACTAATTGAAAATTCAAACATTTTAGCTATAATTATAAAATAGCCTAAACAAAAAATTTAACATTTTTTTAGGTTTAACGTTAAAAAACAATATATGTAACAGACAACATATTAAAATTAAATAACAATAAAAAATAACAAGTTTCATTAAAACTTTAGAGAAATTAACAAGTTTTATAAAAGTTTTATATAGATAACAAGATAACAAAATAAAATTTTTAAATAAACAAATAGGCCTAGTTAAAAATATTTGACATTAAAATTTATTGTATAGGTTAATAAAAATACCCTACTGTACAAAATTAAAAATATATACTTTGACATGTAAAGAATTCGCTCAAAGAATAAAATGGGTTCTTCAACAACCACACTACTAACTTATTTTTAAAGATTTGAGTATTGTACATTTTAATGAGGTGACTTAACTTATTATAAACTTTCTTTGACAAAAATAGTATGACTTTTCAAGGTTTTACTTAGCCTGCAGTGTACAAAGGATAAATTATTTTTATTTCTCGTGTTATGAGCATGAACATCCTCGTTAAACAACCAGTCAAAAGATTTGTTAATAGCATATACAACAAGATCGAAAATATAAAGATTTACAATAGTAGTAATTTTAAGTTCTTTAAAAATAGGTTTACAGTGGTCAAGCCGTTCAGCATTAGCAATGATTCTTATAGCTTTCTTTTGAAGAATTAAAATTTCACTTAACCGACCTGAATTCTCCCCAGAAATAACAGACCATACTTAATAACAGACTGGAAATAAGCAAAGTAAACCACTCTAAGATAGTCTAAGGTAACAAGTGACTTTAAACGCCTTAAAAGATAGATCACTCGAGATAACTTGGGGTACAATGTGGTCTATATGACTACCCCAGGTAAGCTGATTATCTATGACAACACCCAAAAATTTTACATCATTTACAGTTATTAGATTACTGTCAGTTGGATCAAAAGGCCTTAAGGTAAACACAATATTTTGAGTTTTATTTTGGTTAAGATAAAAGCCATTTGTTTCAAACCATACAGATGCATCAGCCATCACAGAATGGACAGTATTTTTAAGGTCGTTAATACTATTACTTATGCTAATAAAAGACGTGTTATCAGCGTACAAAAATGTTTTGGTCTTGACATTACAAGGTAGATCATTAATACTAATTAAGAAAAGAAGAGGGCCAAGAACTGAACCTTGGGGTACTCCAAACTCGAGTTCAATATCCTGTGACCACTCCCCATTGATACACACTCTCTGTCTGCGGCTATCAAGATAGGATTTGAGAAGGCTCAGAGCAGATCCATGTATACCATAGTATTCAAGCTTCAGTAATAGATCATTATGACATACTGTGTCGAAGGCCTTACTGAGGTCGCAATAAAGTTGCCTGAGCAAAGAGCCTGTTCTCGAACACATGCAACACTTGACAAACCAATTCCTCTATGGCATCCATGGTCGCTCTCCCTTTACGGAAACCAAATTGAAATTTAGACAAAATAGTATGACCTTCAAAGAAACTACTTAACTGATCATGAATAATAATTTCAAACACTTTAGAGAAAATGGGAACAATTGAAACAGGACGAAAACTTTCCGGTTTATCTTTAGGACCCTTCTTAAACACCGGACAGACACGAGAGACTTTAAGTTCCTTGGGAAAATTTTCCTCTAGCAGACATTTGTTTATACAGATAGTCAAAGGACTAACAATGCTACTTATTATTTGTTTCATGATATTATTTGACATAAAATACAAATCTTGACTATCAGAGATGTTTAGTGATTTAACTGCTCTTAATACATCCTGAGAAGTCACCACTCTCCATTCAAATTCAGTATTACAAACATTGTCACTTCTTACTAAATCTAAAACAGTCTTACTAGTAGGTGATATTTCTTTTTTTATATTCCTCACAGATTCAATGCAGAATTCATTGAAAACTGTAGGGGACACCTTGGCCATAACATTAGGCCTATTATGAAAAGAACATTCATTCTTTATTAGACTCCAGGCCGCTTTACATTTATTAGAACTCTGATCAATATACAAATTATTATACCTAAGTTTAGCCTCAGAAATTTTATGTTTGTAAAGCTTTTTCATCTCATCTAATTTACTTTTAAGACTAGGACTATTGGTCAAACGATACAAGTAATGGATATCAATTAATTTGTTTTTTATAGCCTGCAACTCAGGTGTGTACCACTTTCTACTTTTACTAGGCTTGACATTTTTACCACCTGCTGACTTTAACAAAACTAAATCCAAGATAACCTTAGTTACAGATGTAAAGAAAGTAGTAAACATTAAAGAACCATCTGAAATATGCTGCAACATAATATTCCAATCTACACTATTAAGCTTATCTACCAGTAACGGCACATTTCTTTTAGGAAACACAAACCTAGGATTTTTACAAGCCTCATGAGGGATATCATTTGTATTATCAAGGCTTCTGTTATTTTTTATTTTAACAACTAACCCATCGTGATCTGAGAAAACAAAGTTTTTTAAAATATGACAATCAGTAATCCTATCTGTATTGTTGGAAAAAATATTATCCAAACAGGCACTTCCTGTAGTTGGTGTATTATTTAAACAGTAGCAATTATATTGTCTTAATAGATTTAAAAAGGTCATGACACTTTTACGGTTGGATTGATTTACATCAAAGTCAGCGTTTAAATCACCTCCAACCACAATTTTATAATCATCCCATTTAGAAAGTAACAATACCAGCCTATCTAATAAGTCTAAAAAACTCACCGGGGTCTGTTCCAGGTGGATGATATAGGCTAACCACAATTAATTTGCAAACATCAAGTGCAATAACGGCCACTTCAAAGATAAGCTTTCTACATAAAATCACATACGTCTATAATTCTAAATTCAATATTTACACGTATAAAAATTGCTGACCCTCCACGGATATGGTTCTTCCTACAAAAAGCACTTGCCATCTGGTAAACCACTAGGCACGTGCAATGCCAGTTCATCCAAGTTGAGCCAGTGCTCGGAAATACAAATTAAGACAAAAGATGACTTACCAGACAAGTCTTTTAGAAAGTCCTCGAACACAAGTGTTTTGTTCCTCAGTCCCTGGATATTGAGAAACAAACATTCAAAACCAAATGAAACAGTGCATTCATCGGTTGAGGAGAGGTAGTTGTAGAGAAATTAACTATCCTCTCCTCTGGCCTAAAAAATGATCAGGCCTATTGTATCTTCGTGGTGGAATATACTTTTTCACAAGAACCACCTTTCGTCCCAAAACTCAGGATCCAAAACAGTCTCAAAAACCTCTTCGCAGACTCCAATCTTGAAGGACTTGTATGTGTCATACTTCGGTTTAACCTCTTCACAAGACGACGTTGGTGATGTTATAACTAGACAGATAGGATTCAATTTCAGATTTGGTAACTCCTATATCTAACTTTGAAACAAAGATCCACAACCTTGATGCAGCAGTTTTAAGCCTAACTTCACCTCCAATTTTAGTACCAAAGATAGGTTTGGATCGAGATTGATGCTTGCTAGTTTCAGGCAAAATTTGTTGTCTTCTTAGAGTTCTCTGATTTTTCTTTGATAAAATTACATCAGATTCGTCACAATTCTTAAGTTCACTACCCATTGAGTTTGATGATTCTGGATACATTAAAGATTTTTTCTTCCAGGTCCTACTGTTTACGACTTTTGCATAGGTTTGTTCTTCTATGATATTACTATCGTTTTCGCCACTGCATACATCTGATTGACCAGGCCTTGTATCATCGTTAGCACTGGTTATATTTTTTGTAGACAGAACTTCAGGACTATTGTTCTCATTTTCACCGGTAACTACGTCAGGGTCAGATATCTCTTCTGCCGTATAACCTTCGACATGATCAATTTGATTATTCGCTCCTCTTTGCTTGAGGGACACGTTTTTTGATTGTGACCTAGTAAGCGGTCTGCTAGGTGGAAAAGTTTTTTTTACATTTACACTTCTGCTGACGTCTTTAATTTTGAAAACATCATCCTGTTTATGGTATTTTGCAGGATTGGTCTTGCAATCACTTTGAAAATTATTAAATTTGTCACAAGACAAACTGTCAAGTTTTTTGTTTTATTTCAACATTGTCAGTAATTATATTTTTCACAAGGAACATAAGCTTTACCGACCAATTCATGCAGATTCAAATATTCATCAGCGTTGATAACTTGAGACTTCATAGATTCTAACCTTGTTTCACATCGTTCACACACCCACTTAACTGAGTCTTTCAGCGACAGAATTAGTCCATATTTATCATCATCAATGTTTAAGCAGGCCGCGTGGTAGCGTTTATTGCAAAATGCTTCGCACAACAGCACACTTTCACTAGAAATAAATAGTATTTTCACAGCACTCACACACTGAAACATCAGTTCCCATTGCCACGGCCATCTCGATTGGAGTTCGGCCGACGTTTTATCAAATAGCCCTTTACTCATACAAACCATATTCATGATAAGAGAAAATCCTTCTATTGCAGAATAACCCTTGCTCATATTCAAAAAAGATCTAACTACTCTCCTATTTACATCATATGAGTCATCCTCTGCAATCTTTTTTGAGCTTGACACACACGCTACGTCTTTCTTACATTGTACATTCCACACATAAAGAGGTACTAAAGCCTACATTCCTTTTTATATTTAAAACTAGTTCACATTCAATGCACTCATTGCATGCAAGCTGCTCAACTAAAGTGTTCAAACTATTTACATCAACTAGCAAGTACTCCGCAGCTGTGTCTGCTGGTAGGCCTAGGCTTACTTCTCGATCTATTTCAGTTTCCGACCAAATTTAGGTTATCTTTTCTGTAGTTTGTATACTTATCTTTGGCCTGAGAAGTACTTGGCTGTTCAACTACAGGATTCACAGCCTGAGTTTGATTTGATATGGAATGTGTAGGTTCACTAGGCCTAGTTAGGTTTGGATCTAGGCCTATGTTCTTCCATCGCTTGTTTGCTGCCAACACAGCCTTAGATTTTTTAGATCGGGTTTTTGTGCTAAGTTCTTTTATCACAGCTTGCTTCACAGGAGGCATAGTCAACAGTTATTGCAAAAACTAGTAAACTAAAAAAATCTAACCTCTAAAGCATTTTATCAAATGTACTACATTATACCACTACAGGAACAAAACAAATTCGTTGGTGAAATTCAACAGATCAAATTGTAAGTCATACAGCTTCACTAAACCGGCTAATTCACTCAGTAATAACTAAAAATGTACACATAATGAAGAAAACTTTGAATTCCTTGGTAACAACAACAAAGACTGGAGCTAGTTATTGTACTGTACCAAAGTAAACAAAACAGTGAGTCAGCTGTTCAGAAAACATTTCTGCTATAGAATAATACCCTCCCCCCCCTTCCCTGGAACTGGTTTCTCAGTCTGCTGATGGGTTCTAGCTTTGGAAGTAAATCCATAATACTATATGCCAGTACTATAATTAGTGGCTAGATTTAGTTTAGAATAAGTAATCAATCTACAAAAGCAAACTATGTCAAGATTGTGTAATGCTGCAAAAATCACTAAAGTAAAATGAAATTTCAAAGTATTTTTTTTATGAGAAAAAAAACCGTATAAGGTTGGTTTTAACCGTTTTATGTTCAGAATTTAATATATAATTCAAAAAAATAAAAAATAAAAATTGTAAAAATTCATATTTTGGCCATTTTTGGCGTGAACTTCCCCTTAACATGTACCTACCAAAACATTTCAAAAGATATGACCATGATTTTAGCTAAATTGAATAAACACCGAATAGAACAAATCTTGAATGAATATAAATTGATTTATCAAATTATATATATATATTTCTGCAATATAATTTGCAGTCATATGTTATGAAGGTTTTCTATTCACCATATATTATTTACTATATGGTAAGCGATTAATAGTAATTATTAACTAACTGTAGCATTAAATTCCCGCAAGCGTTAATTATGTATCATTTAAGTGTTATATTACCGTAAAATTATGACTGGTTGAAATAGCAATTTTGTTTACAAATTATAATTTATTAAGTTTAATAACAATACCTATATGTACAAAATCCATAAAATTGTTTTAAAAAAAATTTCATACGGTATTTTTTAATACGACAACAAATGTATTACGCTAATATTTGGTTATTAAATTATGCTATTTTTACATATTTGAAAGAGAAAATATTCTTATTTCATCGCATGTTTTTGGTAATATAATGGAATAATAAAGTTATAATTATTTATATTTATATTTCGAAAGTAAAACTCATTAAATAGTAAATTTTTATAATTATATAATTTTAATATTATAATTTTATTAAAAAACGTCAATGTTCAACCTTCACGCATGTTTCTGGAAAAATTACAATGTTTTAAATTTATTTCTCGGTATATAAGTATGAACACACAGTTTACTATTATTTTTTACTTACTACATACTATATTATTGTCCTGAGTTCCACATAAAACCATTCTTAAAAATGTAAAACATTTCCGTTTCTATCTATTCAGTATTTTGCTCGTAAATGTCAAAATAATCACCATTCTAAAATTAAGAAAGCATTAGAAAATAAGTAATCGCTTTAAAACCGTGTAAGTTGTAACTTAGTAAGTTCAATGTATAAATGTTTGTATAATATTTCATGTCATTAAAATATTTCATACTCTCATAGATTTTCCATAATTAGTTGACTTTTCTTGATGTTTAAAGACATGTCTGTAATAACTCTTTTCCAGTCCACAAAGCCGTAACTGAAACCCGTGATTATGAGTGTATGAGGATGTTAATAGAGACAAGAGAGAGCCAGACCGTAATGATAGCAGTTCTAATTTCGCACCACCCGCCTGAGGCCATTCACCGAACAGAACTTCATCCCCGGCCACTCGCAGTTCCTGTCCGCTCATTTCCAAGCTACACTCAGCCAATCCTGAGTAGGCCTTGGCGCACTTGTTATTGGCTGGATTGTAGATTTATCTTTAGAAAAAAAGAGGAAAAAACTGATCTCACACTAGCAATTTCCAGTAAATCCGTAGTGTTTGTACATAGTTGTTACACATACTCCAGTTTTATAGGAACAAATATATAAGCTTGATTAAACAAAGCTTTGTACCATACACATGTGTACTGGAATACGTTGAATCGCATTTGAAACAGATGTATTTGTTAGAGGTAATTTAAAAGTTATAGTTAACATAAATATGTGAATTTAATTCAACTATAATGTTATCTAAAAACCCAGTAGAATGTAAATCTAACCTTTTAAATGTGAGACTTCATCTTTATCTTATTTTTTAATAGTATTTGTGTTGTTTTTTACTAATTTACTAAAATATCAATGCTAAAAATGTATTAATTTGTATAGTAGAATAAAAATCCACGGCAAATAGGTATTTTTAATCACGAACATAAAACAGATGTATGAATAAATTTTTGTATGGAAATTATATCATTATACGTGTATGTAATTACTTGTTTTTCTTATGTGACCGATCATAAATTTTGTTTCAGTATTATGAAAAATAACACTGCAATTTTATAAACAAAATAATAATCTGTTTGAAGCTAGTGTGCCAATGTCCACCTCGCAAGATGACAGCTTTCCAATACTCAGCTGTATTGTGCCGACCAGAGACCTTCGTCATTTCTTGAGTTCAATATTTTGTATTTCCAACTTTATGCATCAATAATATGTATACCGAAGATGTTTTGTAACATATAACGACAACAAATGTGAATTAATGGAATATAAACGAACAATTTAAATCATCCATTTTCTTAACTTGTCAGGGGAAATTACTTTCGTAGTCCTCTGATACTCGGAAGTGGAAATAAACTGTTCAGTGAATAAAGCAATACATTTAAATTGATATGGCTAATACAGCCACTCATATATTTCATAATTTATTGGAAGATATTAATGAAATATAATATATGCATCTGTTTTGTCAGTTTAAATCTCCTACTAGTATACGCGAATTTTGGAAAGGCATATTAAGTACCACAATACTTAATTTAAATAGTAGTATACATAAATACTATTTTGGTATTGTTACAAATTAAATATAATTTAACTTTTTCTGTATAATTTTTAATAAATATCCCATATTACGCGTAGAAACGTATGTATAGTTAATTTAAATAGCTATGATGTCACTAGAATCATATATTGATGGACTATTGTATTAAATAAAATATTTATTTATTATTATCAATATTTCTAAATTTTTACATCTTTCCAAATTAGTAATGATATAAACTGTTATATCACAGTCCTGCACTTTATTAGTGTAAGTAGTAATCGTATCCCTCTGCAGCAAAAATTCATCTGTAATAACTCCCTATTAAATTTAATATGTTATTACAGTGAGAGGATCACAAAAGAGTATGATACAAAATTTGTTATAACGTTTGAAATGTGTTATATAGTACGACATTAGTTATGTAAGTCTACAAATGAATTAGTGGAGAAATATTGGCATTTTCTACATCTGTTCAGATGTAATGCATAAATGAATATAAATATATTGAAATAACCTAAAGGTTTCTCCTACAGAACAGTTTGTAGCAAAAATACATATATAAGTGTAGAAACTTATATAAAGTTAAAATCATTCTTAGTTTAGCTTGAACTCTTATTGCAATGTCAATGTTGCTACAAGGAAATTAAACAGGAAATTGGCTACAGCTGTAATACTGTAACGAATTCAAAACATGGAACAATGTTTTCTCTATAAAGTTTACCAAAACGCTGGCGGGTTTCAGTTTTGAACGATTCAGTAACTGTTTCCAGCCATTTGCGCTTAATCGTTGCAATTCATCC